>NC_091357.1:12890798-12990798 GCF_038502225.1 Cherax quadricarinatus | reverse complement strand
ATGGTGACTGATACTGGCAAACTGTGCTGATGGTGACTGATACTGGCTAACTGTGCTGATGGTGACTGATACTGGCTAACTGTGCTGATGATGACTGATACTGGCTAACTGTGCTGATGGTGACTGATACTGGCTAACTCTGCTGATTGTTAGGTAAATCACATATGCAACAGTTAGACAACTTTATTCCGAAACGTTTCGCCTACACAGTAGGCTTCTACAGTCGAATACAGAAAGTAGGCAGGAACAGTAGAGATGTGAAGACGATGTAATCAGTCCATCACCCTTGAAGTCGTAGAATTTGAGGTTGTCAGTCCCTCGGCCTGGAGAAGTTCAGTTCCATAGTCAGGAACTATCTGAAGATCAAGCGACAGTGCGGAGACTTAAATACTGTCGGAAGGAGAGGTGCAGAATAGTAGTAGTAGTAGTAGTAGTGAGAATGTAGCCACTGAGAGGTCATGTCCCTCTCAGATCCAACACTTCTCACTTGAAAAGCTTGTCCAGGCCGAGGGACTGACAACCTCAAATTCTACGACTTCAAGGGTGATGGACTGATTACATCGTCTTCACATCTCTACTGTTCCTGCCTACTTTCTGCATTCGACTGAAGAAGCCTACTGTGTAGGCGAAACGTTTCGGAATAAAGTTGTCTAACTGTTGCATATGTGATTTACCTAACAACCTGTCGGTATTGTATACCATTTTGATGTTCAACTCTGCTGATAGTGACTGATACTGCAATTCATTAAGGTCACCTGAGTTATTCCTGGCTACACTTGCAGCCCCCTTACAGGCATCTTGCAGGCGTCTTGCAGGCCTCTTGCAAGCATCTTGCAGGCTTCTTGCAGACCTCTTGCAGGTTCTTGACAGAAGATGCACCTGCCAGAAGCACTTGACAGAAGATGAAGTGTACAGAGGGTTTGACAGAAGACACACATAGGCTTGTCAGCCCGAAATGTCATCTCACGTTCGTGTCAGCATCTGAGATGTCATCTCAAGGTCGTGCACGTCAGCATCCAAGATGTCATCTTACGGTCGTGTCAGCATCCGTGATGTCATCTCATGGGGGTGTCAGCATCCACTGCATCTACCAGAGGCTGCAGACAATCACGGAGAATCCGACTTCATCCTCACTAATCCAAGGATCCTCTTGAAATGTTGGACTATTCGTCACCAGCCTCCTGTTACCCCTTGAGGAGTGAGGCCAGGGGGGTAAGGGGATGAGGTGAGAGGTCAGGTCGTGGAAGGCACAGGTCAGAGGTCAAGTGGTGGGGACCACAAGTAAATCGTGATGAACACAAAATTATGAGAACTGAGGTGGCAGAATATGTTTTTTTATTATTATTATTATTATTATTATTATTATTATTATTATTATTATTATTATTATTATTATTGTTATTGTTATTATTATCACTATTATTATTATCATTATATCCATGAAGAGCTCATAACGTGTGGATCCTTCAATACAAGGAGCAGTGGAGGCTCGGTCCTCCGTTTTCTTATATCGAGACTATAACTCAAGTCTCACAGCCTTTCACCTAACACTGTGTTTTAAAGATAGCATAAGTTCAGAACTTTCAAGACAGTACTAAACATTTAGAACTCTCAAGACAGTACTACACGTTCAGAACTCTCAGGACAATACTACACGTTCAGAACTCTCAAGACAATACTACACGTTCAGAACTCTCAAGAAAATACTACACGTTCAGAACTCTCAAGAAAATACTACACGTTCAAAATTCTCAAGACAGTACCACACGTTCAGAACTCTCAAGACAGTACTACACGTTCAGAACTCTCAAGACAATACTACACGTTCAGAACTCTCAAGACAATACTACACGTTCAGAACTCTCAAGAAAATACTACACGTTCAGAACTCTCAAGAAAATACTACACGTTCAAAATTCTCAAGACAGTACCACACGTTCAGAACTCTCAAGACAGTACCACACGTTCAGAACTCTCAAGACAGTACCACACGTTCAGAACTCTCAAGACAGTACTACACGTTCAGAACTCTCAAGACAGTACCACACGTTCAGAACTCTCAAGACAGTACCACACGTTCAGAACTCTCAAGACAGTACTACACATTCAGAACTCTCAAGACAGTACTACACGTTCAGAACTCTCAAGACAGTACCACACGTTCAGAACTCTCAAGACAGTACCACACGTTCAGAACTCTCAAGACAGTACCACACGTTCAGAACTCTCAAGACAGTATCACACGTTCAGAACTCTCAAGACAGTACCACACGTCCAGAACTCTCAAGACAATACCACACGTTCAGAACTCTCAAGACAGTATCACACGTTCAGAACTCTCAAGACAGTATCACACGTTCAGAACTCTCAAGACAGTATCACACGTTCAGAACTCTCAAGACAGTACCACACGTTCAGAACTCTCAAGACAGTATCACACGTTCAGAACTCTCAAGACAGTACCACACGTTCAGAACTCTCAAGACAGTACTACACGTTCAGAGCTCTCAAGACAGTACTACACGTTCAGAACTCTCAAGACAGTACCACACGTTCAGAACTCTCAAGACAGTATCACACGTTCAGAACTCTCAAGACAGTACCACACGTTCAGAACTCTCAAGACAGTATCACACGTTCAGAACTCTCAAGACAGTACCACACGTTCAGAACTCTCAAGACAGTATCACACGTTCAGAACTCTCAAGACAGTATCACACGTTCAGAACTCTCAAGACAGTACCACACGTTCAGAACTCTCAAGACAGTATCACACGTTCAGAACTCTCAAGACAGTACCACACGTCCAGAACTCTCAAGACAGTACCACACGTTCAGAACTCTCAAGACAGTATCACACGTTCAGAACTCTCAAGACAGTACCACACGTTCAGAACTCTCAAGACAGTATCACACGTTCAGAACTCTCAAGACAGTATCACACGTTCAGAACTCTCAAGACAGTATCACACGTTCAGAACTCTCAAGACAGTATCACACGTTCAGAACTCTCAAGACAGTATCACACGTTCAGAACTCTCAAGACAGTACCACACGTTCAGAACTCTCAAGACAGTACCACACGTCCAAAACTCTCAAGACAGTACCACACGTCCAAAACTCTCAAGACAGTACCACACGTTCAAAACTCTCAAGACAGTACCACACGTTCAGAACTCTCAAGACAGTACCACACGTCCAAAACTCTCAAGACAGTACCACACGTCCAAAACTCTCAAGACAGTACCACACGTCCAAAACTCTCAAGACAGTACCAAACGTTCAGTGTGGGCATTCTCGGTATGTTTTCCAAGCTCTTTGTATCCTCTTCCTTCCTCTTTCTCTCTCTTCTACTCTCATACTTCCATATTTCCTTCTTGTATTTGCCTATCCCATTTCCAGATCTATCTGCTTCCTTCCTCTGCGTGCATATCCCCTTCTCATGTCTATATATTCCCTTCCTACGCCAATATATTCCCTTCCCATGTCTGTATATTCCCTTTCCATATCTGGGTGGGCCCTTCTAAGACTCTTCAATTAACCTCACCAAGGCGTCAAGTGGGGAAGCATTACAGGTAAACACTAGGTACACAGTCCATCTGTTCTGTTATGCTAAGTGGGGTGACTTAAGTAATGGTTTAGGGGTCCAGGTGTACCTGACATGTCTCTTCCCACTTCATTATTAACCACTTCGTCAAACCCGCCACGCGCTTCCTCTTTCCGAATGCATATTCTGTCAAACACACCACACACTTCACCTTCCCGAGCGCATCTGCTGCCTAACCAGCCACACACCTCACCTTCCAGAGTGCATCTCCTTCCTAACCCACCAAACACTTCACCTTCTAGAGTACATCTTCCAAACACTTGATGCGAGACACGTGTTCCAAAGGTAAAGTCAATCTTTATCTCAAGAGATGCTGATTTACACTGAGTAAAAAAGAAAGAGAGGCAGTATAAAAACGTGGGAGAGACTAGGCAGCAAAATGTTTAAATTACAATTCACTCAGCGTCAATGTTTACAAACTGCGAGATGCAAAGTGATCAACGAGACACATGTGCAATATTTGGGTATCTTTATTCTGGAAACATTTCCCCAGCGAGTGGATTCTTCAGTCCAATGTAGAGAAAGGTGGAAGATGAGGAGGAGTTTGAGGTAATCGATCCCTCAGCCTGGAGTCAATGTGTTCAGTCCATGGGTTGAACACACTTGAGTACATCGATCACTGCTTCGAAAACTTGATATCCCCAACCCCAACCATCATCCCCCTGGGACACCTCCCAACTCCAACCATCATCCCCCTGGGACACCTCCCAACACCAACCATCATCCCCCTGGGACACCTCCCAACTCCAACCATCATCCCCCTGGGACACCTCCCAACCCCAACCATCATCCCCCTGGGACACCTCCCAACTCCAACCATCATCCCCCTGGGACACCTCCCAACCTCAACCATCATCCCCCTGGGACACCTCCCAACTCCAACCATCATCCCCATGGGACACCTCCCAACCCCAACTATCATCCCCCTGGGACACATCCCAACCCCAACCATCATCCCCCTGGAACACCTCCCAACCCCAACCATCATCCCCCTGGGACACCTCCCAACCCCAACCATCATCCCCCTGGGACACCTCCCAACCCCAACTATCATATCCCTGGGATACCTCCCAACCCCAACTATCATCCCCCTGGGACACCTCCCAACCCCAACTATCATATCCCTGGGACACCTCCCAACCCCAACCATCATCCCCCTGGGACACCTCCCAACCCCAACCATCATCCCCCTGGGACACCTCCCAACTCCAACTATCATCCCCCTGGAACACCTCCCAACTCCAACTATCATCCCCATGGAACACCTCCCAACTCCAACTATCATATCCCTGGGACACCTCCCAACTCCAACCATCATCCCCCTGGTACACCTCCCAACTCCAACCATCATCCCCCTGGGACACCTCCCAACCCCAACTATCATCCCCCTGGGACACCTCCCAACCCCAACTATCATATCCCTGGGACACCTCCCAACTCCAACCATCATCCCCATGGGACACCTCCCAACCCCAACTATCATCCCCCTGGGACACATCCCAACCCCAACCATCATCCCCCTGGAACACCTCCCAACCCCAACTATCATCCCCCTGGGACACCTCCCAACCCCAACTATCATATCCCTGGGACACCTCCCAACTCCAACCATCATCCCCCTGGGACACCTCCCAACCCCAACTATCATCCCCCTGGGACACCTCCCAACCCCAACTATCATATCCCTGGGACACCTCCCAACTCCAACCATCATCCCCATGGGACACCTCCCAACCCCAACTATCATCCCCCTGGGACACATCCCAACCCCAACCATCATCCCCCTGGAACACCTCCCAACCCCAACTATCATCCCCCTGGGACACCTCCCAACCCCAACTATCATATCCCTGGGACACCTCCCAACCCCAACCATCATCCCCCTGGGACACCTCCCAACCCCAACCATCATCCCCCTGGGACACCTCCCAACTCCAACTATCATCCCCCTGGAACACCTCCCAACTCCAACTATCATCCCCATGGAACACCTCCCAACTCCAACTATCATATCCCTGGGACACCTCCCAACTCCAACCATCATCCCCCTGGTACACCTCCCAACTCCAACCATCATCCCCCTGGGACACCTCCCAACCCCAACTATCATCCCCCTGGGACACCTCCCAACCCCAACTATCATATCCCTGGGACACCTCCCAACTCCAACCATCATCCCCATGGGACACCTCCCAACCCCAACTATCATCCCCCTGGGACACATCCCAACCCCAACCATCATCCCCCTGGAACACCTCCCAACCCCAACTATCATCCCCCTGGGACACCTCCCAACCCCAACTATCATATCCCTGGGACACCTCCCAACTCCAACCATCATCCCCCTGGGACACCTCCCAACCCCAACTATCATCCCCCTGGGACACCTCCCAACCCCAACTATCATATCCCTGGGACACCTCCCAACTCCAACCATCATCCCCATGGGACACCTCCCAACCCCAACTATCATCCCCCTGGGACACATCCCAACCCCAACCATCATCCCCCTGGAACACCTCCCAACCCCAACTATCATCCCCCTGGGACACCTCCCAACCCCAACTATCATATCCCTGGGACACCTCCCAACTCCAACCATCATCCCCATGGGACACCTCCCAACCCCAACTATCATCCCCCTGGGACACATCCCAACCCCAACCATCATCCCCCTGGAACACCTCCCAACCCCAACTATCATCCCCCTGGGACACCTCCCAACCCCAACTATCATCCCCCTGGAACACCTCCCAACCCCAACTATCATCCCCCTGGGACACCTCCCAACCCCAACTATCATCCCCCTGGGACACCTCCCAACCCCAACCATCATCCCCCTGGAACACCTCCCAACCCCAACCATCATCCCCCTGGGACACCTCCCAACCCCAACCATCATCCCCCTGGAACACCTCCCATCCCCAACTATCATCCCCCTGGGACACCTCCCAACTCAACCATCATCCCCCTGGGACACCTCCCAACCCCAACCATCATCCCCCAGGGACACCTCCCAATTTCAACCATCATCCCCTTGGGACACCTCCCAACCCCAACTATCATCCCCCTGGAACACCTCCCAACCCCAACTATCATCCCCCTGGGACACCTCCCAACCCTATCATCCCCCTGGAACACCTCCCAACCCCAACCTTCATCCTCCTCTAACACCTCCCAACCCCAACCTTCATCCCCCTGGAACACGTCCCAACCCCAACCTTCATCCCCCTGGAACACCTCCCAACCCCAACCTTCATCCCCCTGGAACACCTCCCAACTCCAACTATCATCCCCCTGGAACACCTCCCAACCCCAACCATCATCCCTCTGGGACACCTCCCAACCCCAACCATCATCCCCCTGGGACACCTCCCAACCCCAACCATAATCCCCTTGGGACACATCCCAACCCCAACATTCATCCCCCTGGGACACCTCCCAACACCAACCATCATCCCCCTGGGACACCTCTCAACCCCAACCATCATCCCCCTGGTACACCTCCCAACTCCAACTATCATCCCCCTGGAACACCTCCCAACCCCAACCATCATCCCCCTGGAACACCTCCCAACCCCAACTATCATCCCCTTGGGACACCTCTCAACCCTAACCATCATCCCCCTGGTACACCCCCAAAACCAACCATCATCCCCCTGGGACACCTGCCAACACCAACCATCATCCCCCTGGGACACCTCCCAACACCAACCATCATCCCCCTGGGACACCTCCCAACTCCAACTATCATCCCCCTGGAACACCTCCCAACCTCAACCATCATCCCTCTGGAACACCTCCCAACCCCAACCATCATCCCCCTGGGACACCTCCCAACCCCAACCATCATCCCCTGGGACACCTCCCAACCCCAACCATAATCCCCCTGGGACACCTCCCAACCATCATCCCCCCGGGACACCTCCCAACACCAACCATCATCCCCCTGGGACACCTCCCAACACCAACCATCATCCCCCTGGGACACCTCTCAACCCCAACCATCACCCCCCTGGTACACCTCCCAACACCAACCATCATCCCCCTGGGACACCTCCCAACACCAACCATCATCCCCCTGGGACACCTCCCAACACCAACCATCACCCCCCTGGGACACCTCCCAACTCCAACTATCATCCCCCTGGAACACCTCCCAACCCCAACCATCATCCCCCTGGGACACCTCTCAACCCTAACCATCATCCCCCTGGTACACCCCCAAAACCAACCATCATCCCCCTGGGACACCTGCCAACACCAACCATCATCCCCCTGGGACACCTCCCAACACCAACCATCATCCCCCTGGGACACCTCCCAACTCCAACTATCATCCCCCTGGAACACCTCCCAACCTCAACCATCATCCCCCTGGAACACCTCCCAACCCCAACCATCATCCCCCTGGGACACCTCCCAACTCCAACCATCATCCCCCTGGGACACCTCCCAACCCCAACCATTATCCCCCTGGGACACCTCCCAACCCCAACCATCATCCCCCCAGGACACCTCCCAACACCAACCCTCATCCCCCTGGGACACCTCCCAACACCAACCATCATCCCCCTGGGACACCTCTCAACCCCAACCATCACCCCCCTGGTACACCTCCCAACACCAACCATCATCCCCCTGGGACACCTCCCAACACCAACCATCATCCCCCTGGGACACCTCCCAACACCAACCATCATCCCCCTGGGACACCTCCCAACTCCAACTATCATCCCCCTGGAAAACCTCCCAACCCCAACCATCATCCCCCTGGAACACCTCCGAACCCCAACTATCATCCCCCTGGGACACCTCCCAACCCCAACTATCAACCCCCTGGAACACCTCCCAACCCCAACCATCATCCCCCTGGGACACCTCCTAACCCTAACCATCATCCCCCTGGGACACCTCCCAACCCCAACCATCATCCCCCTGGGACACCTCCCAACCCCAACCATCATCCCCCTGGGACACCTCCCAACCCCAACCATCATCCCCCTGGGACATCTCCCAACCCCAACCATCATCTCCCTAGGACACCTTCTAATCCCAATCATCATCCCCCTGGGACACTTCCCAACCCCAAGCATCATCCCCCTGGGATACCTCCCAACCCCAACTATCAACCCCCTGGAACACCTCCCAACCCCATCATCCCCCTGGGACACCTCCCTACCCCACCCATCATCCCCCTGGGACACCTCCCAACCCCAACCATCATCCCCCTGGGACACCTCACAACCCCAACCATCATCCCCCTGGGACATCTCCCAACCCCAACCATCATTTCCCTAGGACACCTCCCAACCCCAAGCATCATCCCCCTGGGACACCTCCCAACCCCAACCATCATCCCCCTGGGACACCTCCCAACCCCAACAATCATCCCCCTGGGACACCTAACCCCAACCATCATCCCCCAGGGACACCTCCTAATTTCAACCATCATCCCCTTGGGACACCTCCCAACCCCAACCATCATCCCCCTGGGACACCTCCCAACACCAACCATCATCCCCCTGGGACACTTCCCAACACCAACCATCATCCCCCTGGGACACCTCCCAACACCAACCATCATCCCCCTGGGACAATTCTCAACACCAACCATCATCCCCCTGGTACACTTCCCAACCCCAACCATCACTTCCCTGGGACACCTCAAAACCTCAACCATCATCCCCCTGGGACACCTCCCAACCCCAACTATCAA
Source organism: Cherax quadricarinatus (assembly GCF_038502225.1). NCBI lineage: Eukaryota > Metazoa > Arthropoda > Malacostraca > Decapoda > Parastacidae > Cherax > Cherax quadricarinatus. Next base: position 12,981,472 of record NC_091357.1, on the reverse strand, counting down.
CCCCCTGGAACACCTCCCAACCCCAACCATCATCCCCCTGGGACACCTCCCAACCCCCAACCATCATTCCCTGGGACACCTCCCAACCCCAACCATCATCCCCCTGGGGCACCTCCCAACCCCCAACCATCATTCCCTGGGACACCTCCCAACCCCAACCATCATCCCTTTGGGACACCTCCCAACACACGACACTTACAACGGAAAACCGCAGATGACTGTGATAACAGTTGAACGTTCACTTACAAGATACTGAAACACACTTTAAGCCAGGAGGTGATGTAAGCCATATACTTGTCTTAACCCAGGAGAAAATGCAACATTTACGTTAAGCCAGGACAAAACACAACCCTTCACAAACAAGATACCTGCCGACGGATTACTGTTTTGCTGCTAAATTACATAAATATTGGGTGAATTTGTGTTACTATAACGTACCGTTGTAGCAACACACACACACACACACACACATGTATAGCCTCCGGTGTTTTCAACATTCAATATCAGGTTGTCAAAGTGCAGAGAGAAATTGAATCTGCATCCAGGCTGCGTGTTGCAGCTGGTAGATTGTCAACCACCTGCCTATATTGGAAAGATTTATTAGAGAGAGAGAGAGCAAGGGAGAGGATTGACGGGTGTGGCCAGACTCAATTGTTTCCTCCCTAGATTTGGTTGGTATAGTTTAGTTTGTTTACAAAGGCGCACTGTTCCAGGCGGTGTGCAATATACAGTGGTGCAGAGGAGGCTTTTGTGACAACGTTTCCCCCTACGTAGAGCTTTATGGTGATAGAGGGATATATACAGCTAACATGTAGGTGAGCACACACACCACACACACACACACACACACACACACACACACACACACACACACACACACACACACACACACACACACACACACACACACACACACACAAAGCTAATTGCCCTGCAACCTTAATCACTTAATCTCTAGTAGGTATTTTTTCCTAGAGGCAACTGTCCTGCTGTGTACTGTGTGGTATTTGCTGTGTTTGAGGCGCTGTCTTGGATCCTGACAGGTGGCTGAGAGACCCAACCATGTTGGACGTCTGACTGTTCCTTTTTCCTCCGTTTGCTTCCAGAAAGAAGATACCCAACGTGTCTCCCTTACCCGATAGACTTTAAACGCACTCAGTCAACTAATATATCTATTTCTTTTACAGTCTTGTGGGAACTTAGCCAGTACTTCTAACAGACAGACTTTAAACGCACTCAGTTAACTAATATATTTATTTCCTTTACAGTCTTGTGAGAACCTGGTAAGCAGTGACGCTGAGAGCACGACAGGAGAGCGAGGCCTTGCTGGCGTGGGTGCTGGAGGCTGTGTGGACACTGCACTCAAGGAGCCTGAAGTTCTTACACCCCAGCAAATTGATGAACACTTGCACCGCCATGAACAAGGTTATTCACCAACCTAGTCTCACGTCGATACGTTTAGGTTACGTTAAGCTCGGTTAAGATGTGTCGGGTTAGGTTTGGCTGGGCAGTACCTCCCCCTCCCGTGAGTGAACACCAGGGAACAAAGACAGTGTTGGACAGTGCCACTCGTCTTGTGAGTGAACGGTATTGAACAGTGCCATTCATACACTCAGAGATGAGTTTCTCACTGCATATACCCTGAGAGGTGTGTTTCTGAGTGTATATACATTGAGAGGTGTGTTTCTGAGTGTATATACACTGAGAGGTGTGTTTCTTAGTGTATATACACTGAGAGGTGTGTTTCTGAGCGTATATACCCTGAGAGTGTGTTTCTGAGTGTATATACACTGGGAGGTGTGTTTCTAAGTGTATATACACTGATAGGTGTGTTTCTGAGTGTATATACACTGAGAGGTGTGTTTCTCAGCGTATATACATTGAGAGGTGTGTTCATGAGTGTACAGAACTGAAAGGTGTGTTTCTGAGTGTATATACACTGCGAGGTGTGTTTCTGAGTGTATATACACTGAGAGGTGTGTTTCTGAGCGTATATACCCTGAGAGTGTGTTTCTGAGTGTATATACACTGGGAGGTGTGTTTCTAAGTGTATATACACTGAGAGGTGTGTTTCTCAGCGTATATACATTGAGAGGTGTGTTCCTGAGTGTACATCACTGAAAGGTGTGTTTCTGAGTGTATATACACTGAGAGGTGTGTTTCTAAGCGTATATACATTGAGAGGTGTGTTTCTGAGCGTATATACACTAAGAGGTGTGTTTCTGAGTGTATATCACTGAGAGGTGCGTTTTGAGCGTATATACACCGAGAGGTGTGTGTGTTTCTCAGCGTATATACGCTGATGCATACATTCCTCAGCGTATATACACTGATGAATACATTTCTCAGCGTATATACACTGATGCATATATTTATCAGCGTATATACCCTGAGGCACATGTTTCTCAGCGTATATACATTGATGCATGTGTTTCTCAACGTATATACACCGAAAGGTGCGTGTACAGGTGACATGCAACCGTGCAGTCGCTAGGCTTCAAACCTAATCAGTCAACCAGATGTGCATACTGATACCTATAACAGGTTTTTACTAACAGATTAACGCCTGTTTCGATTGGGTTGAACCTCCGTTTCACTTCTGTTGATGCTTGTTTCTGTTAGTGCCTGTTTCTGTTCCGTTTGTACCTGTTTCTGTTGTCTTAACCTGTTTCTACTCTGTTGACATCCGTTTTTTGTTCAGTAAACACGTGTCTTTTTGTTGTGTAAACACCTGCCTCTGTTGAGTCGACCTATTTCTGTTGTGCAAACACATGTTTCCTGTAGACACCTATTTATTGTGTAAACATTTGTTCTTGATGAGTAAACACCTGTTGTGTAAACACCTGTTTTTGTAGTGTAAACACCCCCTTTGTCGTGTAAACACCCGTTTCAGTAATCTAAACACTTGTTTCTGTAGTTTAAACACTTGTTTCTGTAATGTAAACACCTGTCTCTTGTAAACACCTGTTTATGCAATAAACAGTTTACTAATTTTTTTCGATGTAGTATTTTCATATATTCGTAGCCAAGCGCTACATAACGCTGCCTTGCCACTAATGCGTACACACATGTTACGCACGACAGGTGTGGAGTACGCACTGCACCGAGCCAAGGTGTGGAGCAAGTACTCCAAGGACGTGATGACGTACATAGAGAAGAGGGCGCAGATGGACCTGGAGCACGCCAGAAACCTGACTAAACTGGCCCACACCGTGCGACCAGCACTCAAAGAGGAGGTGGGTCCCACACAGTGCAAAGATTAGGTTCGGGATTTTTAACCCCGGAGGGTTAGTCACTCTGGATAACCCAGGAAAGTCAGTGCGTCCTTGAGGACTGTCAGTCTTATTTTATAACATAAATGTTATTAATCTAACGATTTTAATATTAACCATATTTTTTAAAGGGGTGGAAGGGTAAGCCAGCGGAAGGCCTCGGTCAGATGATCAAAAGCTCCAACTGCAGGTCATCATAAGACTAAGACCCGATTCAGGAAACACTTTTCCTGTTTAACCTAATACCTATCTTATTTCCACTGGGGTCCTTCAACCTCGTCCTCCAGGATGCCACCCACACCATTCGACTAACACTCAGGTACCTACTTGCTTGCTAGGTGAACGGGGACAGCAGGTGTAAGGAAACACGCCCAGTGTTTTCACCTGGTCGGGGACTGAACCACGGACACTCAGTGTGTGAGGCGAGAGCGTTGTCTACCAGGCCACGGGACACCGTCTCTTCCCTAGAGTTCTTTCCAATAAGTTACAAATTCATGAACATCAACGGAAATAATTCACTTTGACTCTTTTTTTTTTTTTGGTTTATCCTGGGTAATTTACCCTACATGATAACTGTACATAATTATGTGTACACAACGCACACATGAAATTAAATTCAATAAAATATTTTTATTTCTACAAGTACACGATACAACGTATACAGACCATAGCTGACACCAATGACATACTACTATATAGAAAGTCCTTTGCATTTCGGGCAAATTAGGTCGATTTTGTCCCAGGATGCGACCCACACCAGTCAACTAACACCCAGGTACCTATTTTACTGCTGGGCGAACATGGACAGCAAGTGTCTTAAAGAAACACGCCCTAATGTTTTCCAGCCGTACCGGGGATCGATCCCCGGACTTCAGTGTGTGAGCTGAGTGCGCTACCGAACGAGCTACGGGACACCGTAACACAGAGAAGCTTACGACGACATTTCGGTCTGACTTGTAAATGGCCCAAATCGGACCGAAACGTCGTAATAAACTTACCCACACAATCTTCTCAGTAGCTGCCCAATGTGCGTTGTGTTCCTCATTCTCGTATTGCTGTTTTTTTTTTTAAGTCGGGAATCGAACCCAGGACTGGTGTGCTGTAAGCCTCGATTCCCACTGTGGGTTGCATTCCTCTTTGCCTTATTATTTCTTAAGGATTGGGAATCGAACCCGTGACTGGTGTGACGCGAGTCGCGACTCTCTCCACTCGGCTCTGTCGGGATCATATGCATAACATTTGTTAAATGTTGGAGGTTCGATCCTCCTGTCTGGAACTGAACACCATGATCTCCCAGATGACAGTTTGACGGAGGACACATTTATGGGGGAAAACGCTAAACCCATAAGGAACATAGAGTGCCTGGCTAATGGAAGCGGGGTGGGAATGGTCAGGTTTAATCCAGGGAAAGTGAGAGTAATTCCAGTTTCACAGATCGTAGTGCAGAGTCGTTTAACTTGCAGTAAGAGAGCTAAACGTGGGTTTCTAGATAAATGGTTCAGAGAACCGACAAGTTGATCAATGAAACACATGTGCAACACCTGGTATCTATCTATATATATATATATATATATATATATATATATATATATATATATATATATATATATAATGTATATATATATATATAATGTATATATATGCAAGATTACAGGCATGTCTTGCTACTTCTACTTACACTTAGGTCACACTACACATACATGTACACATTTATTTATACACACTCATCTGAGTTTTCTTTGATTTTATCTTAATAGTTCTTGGTCTTATTACTTTTCCTTTTATATCCATGGGGAAGTGGAATAAGAATCTTTCCTCCGTAAGCCATGCGTGTTGTAAAAGTCAACTAAAATGCCGGGAACAATGGGCTAGTAACCCCTTTTCCTGTAAAGATTACTAAAAAGAATAAGAAGAAAATTGTTTTCTTTCTTTTTTGGGTCACCCTGCCTCGGTGGGAGACGGCCGACTTGTTGAAAAAAAAATATATATATATATATATATATATGTATATATATATATGTATATATATATATATGTATATATATATATATATATATATATATATATATATATATATATATATATATATATATACATATCATTCACTGGGTGAGTAGAACAGTTTTGTTATGCACTGAGAAACTTAAGATTACATCACTGTTCCCCTCACTGACACCTCCACTACACATGACTGTTCCCTTCACTGGCACCTCCACTACACATCACTGTTCCCCTCACTGACACGTCCACTACACATCACCGTGCTCCTCTCACTGACACCTCCACTACACATCACCGTGTTTCCCTCACTGACACCTCCACTACACATCACCGTGTTTCCCTCACTGACACCTCCACTACACATCACCGTGCTCCCCTCACTGACACCTCCACTACACATCACCGTGCTCCTCTCACTGACACCTCCACTACACATCACCGTGTTTCCCTCACTGACACCTCCACTACACATCACCGTGCTCCCCTCACTGACACCTCCACTACACATCACCGTGCTCCCCTCACTGACACCTCCACTACACATCACCGTGCTCCCCTCACTGACACGTCCACTACACATCACCGTGCTCCTCTCACTGACACCTCCACTACACATCACCGTGCTCCCCTCACTGACACCTCCACTACACATCACCGTGTTCCCCTCACTGACACCACTACACATTACCGTGCTCCCCTCACTGACACCTCCACTACACATCACCGTGTTCCCCTCACTGACACCTCCACTACACATCACCGTGCTCCCCTCACTGACACCTCCACTACACATCACCGTGCTCCCCTCACTGACACCTCCACTACACATCACCGTGCTCCCCTCACTGACACCTCCACTACACATCACTGTGTTCCCCTCACTGACACCTCCACTACACATCACCGTGCTCCCCTCACTGACACCTCCACTACACATCACCGTGCTCCCCTCACTGACACCTCCACTACACATCACCGTGTTTCCCTCACTGACACCTCCACTACACATCACCGTGTTCCCCTCACTGACACCTCCACTACACATCACCGTGCTCCCCTCACTGACACCTCCACTACACATCACCGTGCTCGTACACCACTCTGGTTACCTAAGCAAATGTATCACGAGATGGGATTACTGAAGTTGGGATACATGGGGTTTAAGAGAACCATGGGTTTGGATAAGAGGAAGCAACGCAGTGGAATACATCTGAGAGGATCCAGGCGCCCAAGTCCTGAATTCAGGGATTTAAGCGAAATAGTTTAAAACTACCCAGAGTCGGAGGGAGGGCTTGCCAGTGCTTATAACTTGGAGAGCAGATTCTCAGATTACTTTAAGAATTAATTTCCGGGGATTTCCAGTGAATGATTTGTCTAGGACAGAGTTTTCTAAATGATAATTAGTTTGGGCTTTGGAATACCAAGGAGGAGATGAGAGTTTATTGTAAATGGTTAATGTTAATTATAACATATGTTGGATGGGGGCAGGGTGATGGGCAGGGTGGTGGGCAGGGTGGTGGGCAGGGTGGTGGGCAGGGTGGTGGGCAGGGTGGTGGGACCTTACTGCAGCAAGAGAGGGAGTGTAACTGCTGGTAACAATAGATGTGATAAAACTATATATAATGAGAGAGTGAATGAACTTACTCTCCACCCTGGTTAATTTTGTCTCCGGGATGCGACCCACACCAGTCGACTAACACCCAAGTACCTATTTACTGCTAGGTGAACATGGGCACTGTGGGAGACGTGCCGATGTACACGTCTCGCCCTGCCTGGGAATCATACTCGGGCACTTTCGGTTGTGCGATTAGTACTCTACCATTTAAGTGGTGAATAATAATAATAATTGTAATAATAATAATCTTTATTTCTATAAGCACATGTACATCATATACAGATCAGCTGACATGAGTGACTTACTATATAGAAAGTCCCTCGTTATACAGAGCATTTAGAGCAAATTTGGTTAATTTTGTCTCCGGGATGCGACCCACACCAGTCGACTAACACCCAAGTACCTATATACTGCTAGGTGAACATGGACAGCAGATGTCTTAAGGAAACACGTCCTGTTTCCACCCGTACAGAAGATCGAACCACGGACCTCAATAAATGAGCCGAATGCGCCACCAACCCAGCTACGGGACACCACTAACCAGGAACTTTCTGCGCAGCAAAGACAGCACCTAAGTGCTCTAATCTACCGTTTAATATTACTCTGCTAAGCTCAAGATCTGCTTTCTGTTCAGCTCTCTAAAATTGGGCTCTATCTCGTTCTTCCGTCTCAAGATCTGCTCTCTTTTCAGCTCTCTAAAACTGGGCTCTATCTCGTTCTTCCGTCTCAAGATCTGCTCTCTGTTCAGCTCTCTAAAACTGGGCTCTATCACGTTCTTCCGTCTCAAGATCTGCTCTCTGTTCTGCTCTCTAAAACTGGGGTCTATCACGTTCTTCCGTCTCAAGATCTGCTCTCTGTTCTGCTCTCTAAAACTGGGCTCTATCACGGTCTTCCGTCTCAAGATCTGCTCTCTGCTCTGCTCTCTAAAACTGGGCTCTATCACGGTCTTCCGTCTCAAGATCTGCTCTCTGCTCTGCTCTCTAAAACTGGGCTCTATCACGGTCTTCCGTCTCAAGATCTGCTCTCTGTTCTGCTCTCTAAAACTGGGCTCTATCACGGTCTTCGTCTCAAAATCTGCTCTTTCAATTTCTGCTCTCTCTCTCTCGAGCCTAGAAACCTGTATTGTTGTGAGCGTCATTACGCTAGAAGCTTGTTAAGCTTAATGAGCTCATCAAGGTGGGAAGGGGAGCTCTGCAGTACCACTCCTAGTCACCTTGTAAGTGAAATTTCTCCAGGGAAATGACTTACTCCATCGAGGAAGTGATATACATTACTCGCTGTGATGGTTTGTGGGGCCCTGCTGTGATGGTCTGTGGGGTCCAACTGTCTTGGTTTGTGGGGCCCCACTCTGCTGGTTGTGGAACCCTACTTTGTTAATCTATGCAGCCCACTGTACTAATCCGTAACCGCCACTGTGCTGATCTGTAAACCCCCACTGTGCTGATCTGTAACCCCCACTGTGCTGATCTGTAACCCCCACTGTGCTGATCTGTAACCCCCACTGTGCTGATCTTTGGACTGTGTTGTTGAGGTGGTGTGGTAGCAGTTTCCCAGGCAACAGTAATTAGATTAAGTTACTCCTCGTCCTAGTAGTCTCGTCCGTTCCTTGTGAATGCCGGCCAGTTCGGGGAGCTGATCTGAAACGCCCTCTAATGAGGTACTCTGTAAACCTCATACAGAATGTCCACTCTTCCGACCCCACTCACCGCTGCTCTCCCACGCTGGGTAACCAAGGTTGATGGATCGATTACATTATCTTCATTTCATTACTACTGATCCCTTTGTATTTGACTGAAGAATCCTACTGTGTAGGCGAAATGTTTCATCGCTAAAGATACTCAATGGTAGAATTACCCACAAAATGTTAGGTACAAGGCCACGGATGCAAATAATGTGACAGTTTATCGTGGCAACGTTTTGCTTTCGGCTTGACGAAGCTCCTGGAGAGCGAAACGTTACCACAATAAAATGTCACATTAGTTGCACCTGAGTCCTATTTTCTAACAATCTCGTGGTGGTAGGGAGCGAACTCCCTTTCGTAAAAGATACGCTCTCATCCTCGGGAGGACGACCCAATTACACCGTACTAGAAACAGCAAAAATACACGCAACCGCTTCAAGTTACCCTCTCCGAGATACCTGATAACTGGTGGGTTCCATATTGTTTTAAGCCTGCCTCGGGAGACACAAACTTTGTGAAAGCCTTCAACACGTGCGATCATGATGTGACAGCACACACGATGCGTTACCGTAGTTACCGTGCGTTACGTTAAGTTAGGTTAGGTTAGGTTGGGTTAGGTTATATTAGGTTAGGTAAGGTTCGTCAGGAAACATGACAAGTGCGCTGATAAAGGAATGACAGGAATAGTGGGTAGATGGATCTTCAACCATATCTAACCTGCATAACACAAAGAATCACTAAACGGAGTCCTTTCTTTGTGATACTAGATGACCTCTAGTATCACAAAGTGATACTAGAGGACATCTTGGTATCCTGGTGTTCGTCTTTTTTTTTTTTTACTGAGACAAATTACATGCACCAACATTACGCTACTACGCTATTATCTATGATAGTTACACTGTAGGAACACCCACGGTGTGCTGCTACCCTATTCTGTATGACAGTTACATTATGGGAACACCGCAGTGTACTGCTATCCTATTCTGTATGACAATTACATTATGGGAACACCGCAGTGTACCGCTATCCTATTCTGTATGATAGTTACATTGTGGGAACACCGCAGTGTACTACTATCCTATTCTGCATGATAATTACATTATGGGAACACCGCAGTGTACTACTATCCTACTCTGTATGATAGTTACATTGTGGAAACACTGCAGTGTACTACTATCCTATTCTGTATGAGTTACATCGTGGGAACACCGCAGTGTACTACTACCCTATTCTGTATGATAGTTACACTGTGGGAACACCTGCAGTATGTTGTTACTACCCTATTTAACATGATATGGCCGTCCATGTGAAGGCTCACCAACTCAAATAATGGTCCATTTAGGAGAATTGCCAAGTAAATGAGAAATCCATCAACACCTCGGCTGCTTGGACCTCTCCAGCAGGAGGTTCGGGCATAGAGATTAGAATGACTCTTGAAACCGGTCACAGGTATTTCTCCGGTACGTAAGAGTGACTAGCCAAGACAGCCAGCTAGCCACAACATCGTCGTGTAACATGTGGGAATCTTAACTGAGGAAACGTTTCGCCAGCCAGTGGCTTCCTCAGTCCAGTGCAGAAAATGACAGTAGAAGATGAGGAAGAGATTGAAGTAATCAATCCTTCAACCTGGACTCTTCTCTCCTAATCCACCTTCCATTCCCCCTTTTGTTAAACCATCTCCTATTCCCCTCTCTCCTAATCCACCTACATTATCTCTGTCCATTCTACCTTCAATCCTCTATTAACATCCTCCATCTCAACATCCTCCGTCTCTCTCTCTCTCCCGCCCCCGCCTCCTCTCTCTTGCCTCTCACCCCTCCCATCCTCTTCACTTCCCTCTCTCTTTCCCACTTACCCCTTAAGGGGATTGGCATTCGATGTCACTGGACGTCGTAATATAAATTCTGGGAAGTGACTAGCATTGTGGAGCAGGTCACAGCCTCACCCTGGAGGAGGAATACGATGACGAGGATGATTAGGAAGAGGATAATGAGAAAATGAGAACGTGTTTGCTTAGACTTCATCCTCTTCTCTGCAATATTGGAAGCTGCTGATGATGTGCTGATTGCAACACGAGAGTACTAGAGCTATCATTCAACTCCCCTCCGTGGTTGTTTAGCATATACATGTATGTATATATGTATGTATATATATATATATATATATATATATATATATATATATATATATATATATATATATATATATATATATATATATATATCATATATAAACTTAAGCGGAATTTTCACCTGTAATCCGCTAGTAGTTACAACAAAGATCACTTTAATCTTTGCACAGAGATTAAGTTCAAAGTTGCTCTTGTTTACCAAAGTCAGTCCAGCTTTGTGTTGTCTGAACCTGAGGGCAGCTTGTTAGTATATAGAAGGGGAAAAGTGGCAGATAGACAAGCACACACTGACACAGGCAGAGAGAGAGAGAGAGAGAGAGAGAGAGAGAGAGAGAGAGAGAGAGAGAGAGAGAGAGAGAGAGAGAGAGAGAGAGAGAGAGAGAGAGAGAGAGAAAGAGAGAATAACTCACCGTGTTCCATGAATGCATCAATTAAATTTTTTCTTCTTAGTCTCTGTCTGTCTATCTGTCTCTTTTTCCCTCTCTCACTGTGTCTCACACAAACACACACACACACACACACAATCAACATATCAACCTTCAACCTACACATTTTAATGCTCCCTACCATCGCCGGACAAGTTCAGACAGACGCCTCGCACAAAGACCAACCCAGGAGTCGAGATATCTCATGTTTTTAACAAGAGAGTGGATACCTGTGAAACAGAGAGATGCTGCAATGTCTCGTATTAAAACAATCTTGTTGATTGCGAGATGAAGACATCATGGCTGTTATTACCAGCTGGATTTTCTATATTCTACTGAGTGCTGTCAAGCTGTGAAATAAAAGGTCGTTGAAAAGGTACAAACTGAGACGTTTCTTCTCCGTCATTGCGTATACCAAACATTATCTGGCCGGTAAAGATGGTGCCCCGTGGCCTGGTGGCTAAACCTCTCGCTTCACACGGCGAGTGCCTGGGTTCGATTCCCAGCGAGGGTAGAAACATTTGGCGTGTTTCTTTACACCGGTTGTCTATGTTCATCCATCAGTAAAATGGGTACCTGGGAGTTAGTCGACTGGTGTGGGTCGCATCCTGGGACCAAACTGACCTAATTTGCCAGAAATGCTCAGCATAACAAGCAGCTATGGTCTGTATACCTTGTACATGTACTTGTAGAAATAAAGATATTATTATTAAATGACCAGTTAAAACATGGGTGAAATGACCGATAAAAACAAGGGGTTGAAAAGACCGGTTAAGACATTAGTTGAAATGACATATTTTCGATAAGTTAGATGTGGACAGAAATTGCCGAAACAGCCTTCCCAAGGACGTTTCACTCTGCAGAGCTTTATCACATCTCAGTAAAGCTCTAGAGAGCGAAATGTCGTTATAATAAAAACTTGATCTACAACCTCTCATGGTCAGTATTGTGTACATCAACATCACTGTGTACAATCTACGTAATTCTATTTTAAAGGCATTTAATTCTATTTTAAAGATATGTAATTCTATTTTAAAGGCATTTAATTCTATTTTAAAGATATGTAATTCTATTTTAAAGGCATTTAATTCTATTTAAAAGGTATTTAATTCTGTTTTAAGGTATTTAATTCGACTTATTTCTATTTTAAATCTATTTAACTCTATATAAGTCTATTCTATTTTTTTTTTGTAATCTCTGTCTTCATATTTTTAAGACATATTATATATACTTACACCATTACTGACATTCTATTAATCCGTTTAAGAAGAAATTATATAAAAAATACGAGAGAGTGAGTTACTTCTCTTACTGTGAAGTTTAATAATAATAAAAATAATAATAATAATAATAATAATAATCTTTATATCTAGAAGTATGTGTACAAGGTATGCAAGCCCAGATGTTTACTTAGAAACGGGAATGTATATATGAGGAATGCTAAACATCTAAGTTATCGTGTTACATTAGTCATTCTTTGATATCTTTGTCAGCAGTCGTCGAAACAAATGCTTAGAGGTAAGTTTTTAATGAGTTAGGTTACCTTACTAACTCTCCGTTTGTTTTGCAAACATCGGGGTAAGTTAGGTTGTGTCAGCGTATTAGGTGAAGTCGGGTAAGTTGTAGCAGCACACAGATTAGTTGTGATGACCAAACTGTTTGTGTTGCAGAGTTTCCTGCCGTTCCAGTCCATCTACTGCACAGCACTGGACCAAGACATTGAGAACAGCTCACAGCTCAGCCAGACCTGTACGCTTCTCCAGACACACAAATTCATAGAGGTAAGAGAATGATGCCAGAGACCTTGAGCTTTTACACAAATAACCCGCACATAGGAGAGACAAGCTTATGACGACGTTTCGCTCCGACCTGGACCATTTACAAGTCACACTAACACACGAAGGTGAGAAAGCCACGAGAGGGGGAGAAGGAAGGGTAAAAGAGAGGAAGAAAGAAGTGTTAGTGTTAGTAGGAAGGGGAGTAATTGTAGACAGAAAGGGGAATGAAGCAAGGCAATAGTAGAAGTAGTAAGAGTGGTAGAAGAAGAAGAAGAAGAAGAAGAAGAAGAAGAAGAAGAAGAAGCAGCAGCAGCAGCAGCAGCAGCAGCAGCAGCAGCAGCAGCAGCAGCAGCAGCAGCAGCAGCAGCAGCAGCAGCAGCAGCAGCAGCAGCAGCAGCAGCAGCAGCAGCAGCAGCAGCAGCAGCAGCAGCAGCAGCAGCAGCAGCAGCAGCAGCAGCAGCAGCAGCAGCAGCAGCAGCAGCAGCAGCAGCAGCAGCAGCAGCAGCAGCAGCAGCAGCAGCAGCAGCAGCAGCAGCAGCAGCAGCAGCAGCAGCAGCAGCAGCAGCAGCAGCAGCAGCAGCAGCAGCAGCAGCAGCAGCAGCAGCAGCAGCAGCAGCAGCAGCAGCAGCAGCAGCAGCAGCAGCAGCAGCAGCAGCAGCAGCAGCAGCAGCAGCAGCAGCAGCAGCAGCAGCAGCAGCAGCAGCAGCAGCAGCAGCAGCAGTGGAAGAGTACTTCACTCGGGGACCACCACACTCGGGGACCACCACACTCGGGGACCACCACACTCGGGGACCACCACACTCGGGGACCACCACACTCGGGGACCACCACACTCGGGGACCACCACACTCGGGGACCACCACACTCGAGGACCACCACACTCGAGGACCACCACACTCGAGGACCACCACACTCGGGGACCACCACACTCGGGGACCACCACACTCGGGGACCACCACACTCGGGGACCACCACACTCGGGGACCACCACACTCGAGGACCACCACACTAGGGGACCACCACACTCGAAGACCGCTACACTCGGGGACCACCACACTCGAGGACCACCACACTCGGGGACCACCACACTCAAGGACCACCACACTCGGGGACCACCACACTCGAGGACCACCACACTCGGGGACCACCTCACTCGAGGACCACCACACTCGAGGACCACCACACTCGAGGACCACCACGCCAGAGGACCACCACACTCGAGGACCACCACACTCGAGGACCACCACACTCGAGGACAACCACACTCGAGGACCACCACACTCGAGGACTACCACACTAGGGGACCACCTCACTCGAGGACCACCACACTCGGGGGCCACCACACTCGAGGACCACCACACTCGGGGACCACCACACTCGAGGACCACCACACTTGAGGACCACCACACTCGAGGACCACCACACTCGGGGACCACCACGCTCGAGGACCACCACACTCGAGGACCACCACACTCGAGGACCACCATACTCGAGGACCACCACACTCGAGGACCACCACACTCGAGGGCCACCACACTCGGGGACCACCACAATCGAGGACCACCACACCCGAGGACCACCTCACTCGAGGACCACCACACCCAAGGACCACCTCACTCGAGGACCACCACACTAAAAGACCACCTCACTCCAGGAGCACCTTCGTCGTTAGTAAAATAGTCTTGTGTATTGTTCCAGAGGATAAAGCCTGACCATGGATAAAGCCTGACCAAGAATAAAGCCTGACCATCGTTCACCGCCCCTGCAGTTTTAAATACAATGTGACTATTTCTGTAACGTGGGTTGCCGTCCACGGCTAGGAATGAATTGTGGAAATGGTTGGTGGAATGACGGTTAACAGATTATGAATGGTTTTCTTTGTATTCTGATGACAACGTCTGTATGATGACAAAATATTTGTAACGACAACAACCAATACGTAATGATAGAAACAAACTGGTAATGATAGCAATAATCTCGTAATGATAGCAACAAACTGGTAATGATAGCAATAATCTCGTAATGATAGCAACAAACTGATAATGATAGCAATAATCTCGTAATGATAGAAACAAACTGGTAATGATAGCAATAATCTCGTAATGATAGCAACAAACTGGTAATGATAGCAATAATCTCGTAATGATAGCAACAAACTGATAATGATAGCAATAATCTCGTAATGATAGAAACAAACTGGTAATGATAGCAATAATCTCGTAATGATAGCAACAAACTGATAATGATAGCAATAATCTCGTAATGATAGCAACAAACTGATAATGATAGCAATAATCTCGTAATGATAGCAACAAACTGATAATGATAGCAATAATCTCGTAATGATAGCAACAAACTGATAATGATAGCAATAATCTCGTAATGATAGCAACAAACTGATAATGATAGCAATAATCTCGTAATGATAGCAACAAACTGATAATGATAGCAATAATCTCGTAATGATAGCAACAAACTGATAATGATAGCAATAATCTCGTAATGATAGAAACAAATAAAAAATGGTAACAAATCAGAAATCATAGCAACAAATTAAAAAAATAAATAAAAATAATAACAACAAATTCGTAATAACATCAACAGATCTGTAAAAAAAATACAACAAATTGACAATGTAATTAATTTTCGTATGACCAGAGCGCACAATAACCAATGTAATCGATTACTTTTAAATCCCACTCATGAACAAGATTATATACACAGAGATGTGTATGTCTCTCAATGTATATATGCATATATATATATATATATATATATATATATATATATATATATATATATATAGATAGATAGATAGATAGAGAGAGAGAGAGAGAGAGAGAGAGAGAGAGACAGACAGACAGACAGACAGACAGACAGAGAGAGAGAGAGAGAGAGAGAGAGAGAGAGACAGACAGACAGAGAGACAGAGACAGAGAGACAGAGACAGAGAGAGACAGAGACAGACAGACAGACAGACAGACAGAGAGTGGATATATATACAGTAGGGGCCCACTTATACGGCAGGTTAGGTTCCAGGCTACCGCCATAAAGCTGAAATCGCCGTAAAGTGGAACGCCCTTTTTTACACTTATAAATGCAATAAACTACTATTATTATTATTATTATTAACACACTGGCCGATTCCCACCAAGGCAGGGTGGCCCGAAAAAGAAAAACTTTCACCATCTTTCACTCCATCACTGTCTTGCCAGAAGGGTGCTTTACACTACAGTTTTTAAACTGCAACATTAACACCCCTCCTTCAGAGTGCAGGCACTGTACTTCCCATCTCCAGGACTCAAGTCCGGCCTGCCGGTTTCCCTGAATCCCTTCATAAATGTTACTTTGCTCACACTCCAACAGCACGTCAAGTATTAAAAACCATTTGTCTCCATTCACTCCTATCAAACACGCTCACGCATGCCTGCTGGAAGTCCAAGCCCCTCGCACACAAAACCTCCTTTACCCCCCCACCTCCAACCTTTCCTAGGCCGACCCCTACCCCGCCTTCCTTCCACTACAGACTGATACACTCTTGAAGTCATTCTGTTTCGCTCCATTCTCTCTACATGTCCGAACCACCTCAACAACCCTTCCTCAGCCCTCTGGACAACAGTTTTGGTAATCCCACACCTCCTCCTAACTTCCAAACTACGAATTCTCTGCATTATATTCACACCACACATTGCCCTCAGACATGACATCTCCACTGCCTCCAGCCTTCTCCTCGCTGCAACATTCATCACCCATGCTTCACACCCATATAAGAGCGTTGGTAAAACTATACTCTCATACATTCCCCTCTTTGCCTCCAATGACAAAGTTCTTTGTCTCCACAGACTCCTAAGTGCACCACTCACTCTTTTTCCCTCATCAATTCTATGATTCACTTCATCTTTCATAGACCCATCTGCTGACACGTCCACTCCCAAATATCTGAATACGTTCACCTCCTCCATACTCTCTCCCTCCAATCTGATATTCAATCTTTCATCACCTAATCTTTTTGTTATCCTCATAACCTTACTCTTTCCTGTATTCACCTTTAATTTTCTTCTTTTGCACACCCTACCAAATTCATCCACCAATCTCTGCAACTTCTCTTCAGAATCTCCCTAATCTCTACTAATAAATGTAATATACTACTAATAAATGTAATATACTACTAATAAATGTAATATACTACTAATAAATGTAATATACTACTAATAAATGTAATATGCTACTAATACACATTTCCTCAATTAACTGTTTTCTTAGTTCTGTTTATTTTTATTGACTTTAAATTTCTTCCCTCTATTTTAAATTATTCATTATTTCTCCTAGCATGATATTCTAATCTCCAGATCATTATTAAATCAAGAAGCTACTGAACAGTGCAGTCACTAGCGATGTGAGGACGGAGGATAGAGCTTCCACCACTCCTTGCTGTGACTGGCATACAAGCTGTGATGATTCTGTTTATGTAGAATAATCATCATTCTCCCATTTCTCTCTTTCTCATCTCCCAATTTACACATTTCTAGTGCAAGACTGAGGAACTGATTACCTTATCTTCTACCGTCTACAAGGCTGAGGAACTGATTATCTTATCTGTGACTTTCCCGTTTCAACGCCTTCACACTAATATTCAGCTATTGCTAATACAATATGGAGATTGTATAGAACAGATTTTTGGAGTGGTGGTTGATGCAGTATTGTGGTTGTGATAGTTACTTTAGTGGTTGTGGTAGTGGTGGTAGCGGATGTGTCTGGTGGTGTTGTTGTTGTTCGTGGCAGTACACGATCTTGTTGGCTGTGGTAGCGGTGGCTGCGTTTGTTTATGTGGCGAAAAGTGTGGCGGTGGTTGTTGTAGTTGGCGAGGAAATGGTTGTTGTTGCGGTGGTGATGGTGATGGTAGTGAGAATATTTGTAGCTGTGCTATAATTGAAATTATTGTGAGTGTTGATACAGTCGATGGATGCTGTATTGATTGGAGAGAGAGAGAGAGAGAGAGAGAGAGAGAGAGAGAGAGAGAGAGAGAGAGAGAGAGAGAGAGAGAGAGAGACAGAGAGAGAGGAGGGTAAACGAGGATGAAGAAGGCAGACGAGGTACCACACAACAATTACCCACCTCATCAGTCTCACGAATACTGAGAAGATTGCACAGGTCTTGCAAGACAGCTGTTGAACGAATGATGGTGAATGTTTCTTTTTTTTCTGGGGGTTAATCTTCATTGGTGGGAGTGACTAAAAAAACAAAAACAAAAATAAAAGCCAGAATTCACTCTGCCATCACAGGTCGTAAAGTTAGAAGAAACAGCTTCACCGTCTTTCATGCAATCACTGTCTTGACAGAAACATGTCAACATTGAGATTGATAAGCGTTATGACCTTGGGGGTGAGGATAAATTAAGGCATATACTGAAGGAGTCCAAAATGGAAAAAATATATAGTTTGGCTGATAGGCAGGCGGTTGACTGCAAGGTCAAGGTTGTGGATGTGGTGGCATTATTGTAATTGTGGTGGTGTTTTTGTATTTATGGTGGTTGTGATGGTGCTATTGTGGTTGTGGTGGTGTTATTGTGGTGGTGGAGGTTGTGGTGGTGAAGGTTGTGGCAGAAGTTATGTTGTTGACAGTGCATAGAATTCGGTGGAACTGGTATGACAAGGGTCGTGTCTGGCACGGCGTTCTTCTATCTTCCTTAGGTCACCCTTTCGCCTCGTACCGTTCATTCTAAACTTTCTCCCGTAACTTCAACTGCCACAAGCTCTTACTCCTCACCTCGCGCCACAACTCGCTAACACTCGCAAGTTCGCCACAATCTGTTGCAGGCAGGCGCAGCCTTTCTGAAGTAGGCGCCACCTCCTTCACCTCGCTATAACTTGTCGCTAGTTAGATGAAGGTACCAGAAAACATCATTAACTCAACCAAGCGGCCGCAGGTGGAACATGTCAACCAGGAGCACTGCAATCACTTTACACACGTCTCGCTTAATGTCAATAGAAACGTTCTTCATGACCGTATTTTAAGAAAAAACGTTCTTTACATCTGTATTTTTAAGAAAGAGAAACGCTACTGATGTCTTTATTTTAAGGCAAACGTTCTATACGTTTGAATTTAAAGACAGACGCACTTAACGTCTGTTTTAAGAAAAATAATGATAACAATAATATTTTTTTTTGTCCAAAAAAAAGCATGTAGTAATGAAACATAAATACATGTATCCGCAGACTTTACATTTCTTACTTCTTTTCTCCAACTTTCGTATAGATTAAGCAGACGCTTCCATCTCTCTCTCTCTCCCCTGGCGCTGGGGGACAAGCGTGGCATTGACTTACCTTCTCATTACTCGAACACGAGGGATAGATAGTCATAGACATCACCCTAATTGTCCTACTTGCCAATTATCTGGCTGGAGACGCCTAGCTTGCTCTGTGTGTGTGTGTGTGTGTATATATATATACATATGTATATATATATATATATATATATATATATATATAGATATATATATATATATGCATATATATAATGTATATACATGTATATATAATATATATATGCATGTATATATATTGTATATATTCATATATATTTATATATATATAATGTATATATATAATATATTATATATATATATAATGTATATATATATATAATGTATATATATATATATATATATATATATATATATATATATATATATATATATATATATAAATGTATATATATATATATATATATATTTATATATATATATGTATATGTATTTATATATATTTTTTTTATTTATTATCACACTGGCCGATTCCCACCAAGGCAGGGTGGCCCGAAAAAGAAAAACTTTCACCATCATTCACTCCATCACTGTCTTGCCAGAAGGGTGCTTTACACTACAGTTTTTAAACTGCAACATTAACACCCCTCCTTTAGAGTGCAGGCACTGTACTTCCCATCTCCAGGACTCAAGTCCGGCCTGCCGGTTTCCCTGAACCCCTTCATAAATGTTACTTTGCTCACACTCCAACAGCACGTCAAGTATTAAAAACCATTCGTCTCCATTCACTCCTATCAAACACGCTCACGCACGCCTGCTGGAAGTCCAAGCCCCTCGCACACAAAACCTCCTTTACCCCCTCCCTCCAACCTTTCCTAGGCCGACCCCTACCCCGCCTTCCTTCCACTACAGACTGATACACTCTTGAAGTCATTGTTTCACTCCATTCTCTCTACATGTCCGAACCACCTCAACAACCCTTCCTCAGCCCTCTGGACAACAGTTTTGGTAATCCCGCACCTCCTCCTAACTTCCAAACTACGAATTCTCTGCATTATATTCACACCACACATTGCCCTCAGACATGACATTCCACTGCCTCCAGCCTTCTCCTCGCTGCAACATTCATCACCCATGCTTCACACCCATATAAGAGTGTTGGTAAAACTATACTCTCATACATTCCCCTCTTTGCCTCCAAGGACAAAGTTCTTTGTCTCCACAGACTCCTAAGTGCACCACTCACCCTTTTCCCCTCATCAATTCTATGATTCACCTCATCCTTCATAGACCCATCCGCTGACACGTCCACTCCCAAATATCTGAATACATTCACTTCCTCCATACTCTCTCCCTACAATCTGATATCCAATCTTTCATCACCTAATATTTTTGTTATCCTCATAACCTTACTCTTTCCTGTATTCACTTTTAATTTTCTTCTTTTGCACACCCTACCAAATTCATCCACCAATCTCTGCAACTTCTCTTCAGAATCTCCCAAGAGCACAGTGTCATCAGCAAAGAGCAACTGTGACAACTCCCACTTTATGTGTGATTCTTTATCTTTTAACTCCACGCCTCTTGTCAAGACCCTCGCATTTACTTCTCTTACAACCCCATCTATAAATATATTAAACAACCACGGCGACATCACACATCCCTGTCTAAGGCCTACTTTTACTGGGAAATAATTTCCCTCTTTCCTATGTACTCTAACTTGAGCCTCACTATCCTCGTAAAAACTCTTCACTGCTTTCAGTAACCTACCTCCTACACCATACACCTGCAACATCTGCCACATTGCCCCCCTATCCACCCTGTCATACGCCTTTTCCAAATCCATAAATGCCACAAAGACCTCTTTAGCCTTATCTAAATACTGTTCACTTATATGTTTCACTGTAAACACCTGGTCCACACACCCCCTACCTTTCCTAAAGCCTCCTTGTTCATCTGCTATCCTATTCTCAGTCTTACTTTTAATTCTTTCAATAATAACTCTACCATACACTTTACCGGTATACTCAACAGACTTATCCCCCTATAATTTTTGCACTCTCTTTTGTCCCCTTCCATACATTTATTAAATAATTGCACCAACCACTCCAAAACTATATCCCCACCTGCTTTTAACATTTCTATCTTTATCCCATCAATCCCGGCTGCCTTACCCCCTTTCATTTTACCTACTGCCTCACGAACTTCTCCCACACTCACAACTGGCTCTTCCTCACTCCTACAAGATGTTATTCCTCCTTGCCCTATACACGAAATCACAGCTTCCCTATCTTCATCAACATTTAACAATTCCTCAAAATATTCCCTCCATCTTCCCAATACCTCTAACTCTCCATTTAATAACTCTCCTCTCCTATTTTTAACTGACAAATCCATTTGTTCTCTAGGCTTCCTTAACTTGTTAATCTCACTCCAAAACTTTTTCTTATTTTCAACAAAATTTGTTGATAACATCTCACCCACTCTCTCATTTGCTCTCTTTTTACATTGCTTCACCACTCTCTTAACCTCTCTCTTTTTCTCCATATACTCTTCCCTCCTTGCATATATATATATATATATATATATATATATATATATATATATATATATATATATATATATATATATATATATATATATATATATATATATATATATATATATATATATATATATGGTGGGATACGGCTGGTTTGTTGAAAGAAAGAAAGATATACATATATACATGTTTATATAAAACTCAATTTACAATGATTGTTTATTTACAAACAAATACTCTTCAACGCGTAATTTTGACGAATTGTTTAATATATAATTTTGACATGCAGTTGAATATGCAATATTTCCCGTGAGTATTGTGCAATCATTGTGATATGTTGCTCTAAATGTGCAATGATTTGTGATTCAGAATTTTCTTATTTCCCGTCAATGTATCGCAGAGTTACGCAATAAGAAATATTGTTGCAATATATCATAGGATATTGGGCTATTTTATAGATATATTTTACGCCTGGGAAAAGTCTGTGTTATGTGAGGTGTTGGTAGAAAAGTCTGTGTTGATAGTTGAGGTGTTGGTAGAAAAGTCTGTGTTGATAGTTGAGGTGTTGGTAGAAAAGTCTGTGTTGATAGTTGAGGTGTTGGTACAAAAGTCTGTGTTAATAGGTGAGGTGTTGGTACAAAAGTCTGTTGATAGCTGATGTGTTGGTACAAAAGTCTGTGTTGATATGTGAGGTATTTGTACAAAAGTCTGTGATAATAGTTAAGGTGTTGGAACAAAAGTGTGTTGATAGGTAAGGTGTTATTACAAAAGTCGTGTTGATAAGAGAGGTGTTGGTACAAATGTGTCTGAAGTGACACTCTCCCTCACTCCTCCCCTGTCATCTCTCTCCTCTTAAAGCATCTCACCCTCAGGTTCTCCCCCCTCTTCTCTCTCCCTCAGCCTCTCACCACACGGAGGAACGAGCATGAACGGTCGAGGAAGGCGATTAAGGACGCGTGGCACAAGGAACTGAAGAGAGTCACGGAGGCTGTCTCTAATCTCAAGAAGTCCAAGGTTATCTACGTTCAGAGACAACAGGTATGAGAGAGAGAAGCGATGAACCTGTATGGGTCAGTCAGCACTAGTAGCCAAGACTCGATCCTCCTTCTCTTAAGAGACACTCATGCTAACTAGATGTTTACATCTGTTAAGTAATGTTGACACTCGTGCTAATTAGATGTTTACATCTGTATAAGCAATGTTGACACTCGTGCTAATTAGATGTTTACATCTGTTAAGTAATGTTGACACTCGTGCTAATTAGATGTTTACATCTGTTAAGTAATGTTGACACTCGTGCTAATTAGATGTTTACATCTGTTAAGTAATGTTGACACTCGTGCTAATTAGATGTTTACATCTGTTAAGTAATGTTGACACTCGTGCTAATTAGATGTTTACATCTGTTAAGTAATGTTGACACTCGTGCTAATTAGATGTTTACATCTGTTAAGTAATGTTGACACTCGTGCTAATTAGATGTTTACATCTGTTAAGTAATGTTGACACTCGTGCTAATTAGATGTTTACATCTGTATAAGCAATGTTGACACTCGTGCTAATTAGATGTTTACATCTGTTAAGTAATGTTGACACTCGTGCTAATTAGATGTTTACATCTGTTAAGTAATGTTGACACTCGTGCTAATTAGATGTTTACATCTGTATAAGCAATGTTGACACTCGTGCTAGCTGGATGTTATTAACATAGCACAATGTGCTATACAACTTAACAGAAGCAAATACTATTGTCACCCATATCGATAACTTAAAATTGTTAAATTCATGGAGAAGCGCTAAAACAGCACTTCACACAACACTTGGGGGAATGGTTGGAAATCCAATTAGATCCAAGGAAAAGCATCCCCAATTCCCCGGATCAAGAGCCCTTCAATGCAACAATTGTGATTCTCTGGTAACTTTCTGGCGCCTTCCCCTTGAAGTCACTTATCAGTTATACACACTTAGGTACACATCTCATAAGTGCATATACGCTAATCTGCGCCTCGCAGTGCAAATATACCAAGATATACACCCGTGAGTGTACATAAAAGGAGAAATATACACCTCAAGGAATATATATTCTTTTGAAAACAAGAGGAGTCCAATGTCGGTCTGAGGCGCCAAAATCACACAGTATGTAAATCACTTATTAAACGTGTTCTCTGTGCATGCTGACACCTACTTACCTCTTCTATGGTCGCCAGGTACCTTGCTGAGGATGCAACACACTAATGCATGCAGCACACAATACGACTGACAACACAAATTGCATTTATTTCTAAGC
Organism: Cherax quadricarinatus; assembly: GCF_038502225.1. Classification (NCBI taxonomy): domain Eukaryota; kingdom Metazoa; phylum Arthropoda; class Malacostraca; order Decapoda; family Parastacidae; genus Cherax; species Cherax quadricarinatus. The sequence continues at coordinate 12,957,478 of NC_091357.1, read as the reverse complement.
GACACAACACATCGCGACTCCCAGCGACGCCTCGTGGTCCAGCTGATGGCGACCCTACCTAGTCTACCCCCCTCACGAAAATCAGGATGTTTTCATTATTATTATTATTATTATTATTATTATTATTATTATTATTATTATTATTATTATTATTATTATTATTATTATTATTATTATTGTTATTATTAATCTGGTTAAGCCTGTATGGATGATTCAGAACAAGGACAGTTTTTGACATATAAGAACAGAGGAGCACCGCAAAGTTCCCTTGGGAAAAGAGATAGTGAGAGGCGTGTATCTCTCAGTCTACATACACTGAGAGGCGTGTACATCTCAGTTTATGCACACTGAGAGGCGTGTACATCTCAGTTTATGCACACTGAGAGGCGTGTACCTTTCAGTTTATGCACACTGAGAGGCGTGTACCTCTCAGTTTATGCACACTGAGAGGCGTGTACCTCTCAGTTTATACACACTGAGAGGCGTGTACCTCAGTTTATGCACACTGAGAGGCGTGTACCTCTCAGTTTATGCACACTGAGAGGCGTGTACCTCTCAGTTTATGCACACTGAGAGGCGTGTACCTCTCAGTTTATGCACACTGAGAGGCGTGTATCTCTCAGTCTACATACACTGAGAGGCGTGTATCTCTCAATTTATGTACACTGAGAGGCGTGTATGTCTCAGTCCACATACACTGAGAGGCGTGTATCTCTCAGTTTATGTACGCTGAGAGGCGTGTATCTCTCAGTTTAGGTACACTGAGAGGCGTGTATCTCAGTTTAGGTACACTGAGAGGTGTGTATCTCTCAGTTTAGGTACACTGAGAGGCGTGTATCTCAGTTTAGGTACACTGAGAGGCGTGTTTCGCTCAGTTTATGTACACTGAGAGGCGTGTATCTCTCAGTTTAGGTACACTGAGAGGCGTGTTTCGCTCAGTTTATGTACACTGAGAGGCGTGTATCTCTCAATTTACACACACTGGAGAAATGTGAATTTCTCTGGGCATAAATCGTGCAGAAAATGACGCACTGTATCCCACTGGAAAATCAACTTATTTGATGGCTGATGTTGCTGAGAGAGACGAGGAAAAAATAACGGATATCTTACACCCCCATCACAGTTTCACCTCTATCGACCGACTCATTCCGTGTTGTAAAACAATATGACACCTATAAACCGCAGTCCATCTTCCCATCAAATAGCATTTTAATTTAATGGAAATATGCCTGAGTGTAGGGTTTCTTGCTTCGCGGACGAAGGATCGAGCCTTCAAAAACTACTTTACCCCAATGACACACAGGGTTTAGCGCTTCATATAAATTGGGAATAATATGGTACATGGTTCTTGCACTCCCGTCTCTTTTATTTTTGACAATAAGAGTCAGGCTCTCAAAATCGGTCTCATGGGATCCACAACACAAACATTGAAGGTATGAGAAAGAGGAGAGAAGTCAATACAGCTCTTGTTTATAGGGCCGAGTTATTGCTTTGTCGTGCGGCTGGCAGTGAGGTTGTTTTGCAGCTGGCAGTGAGGTTGTTGTGCGGCTGGCAGTGAGGTTGTTGTGCGGCTGGCAGTGAGGTTGTTGTGCGGCTGGCAGTGAGGTTGTTGTGCGGCTGGCAGTGAGGCTGTTGTGTGGCTGGCAGTGCTTTTTTATACATCTATTTTACAGGCTAAGAGCTATTATCCTACATCAGCTGTTGTGCAGCTGGTAGATATGTTGTCGTGCGGCTGGCAGTGAGGTTGTCGTCAGACCGGCAGTGAGGTTATCGTGCGTCTGGCATAAGATTATCGTACGTCTGGCAGCAAGGCAACATGTGTTAATAATTCCTCTGACACTTTTATTTAAAAAAAAAAATTAATATATTTTTTTATTTGCAAGAGGAGTGCTGCCGCACTGATGAAAAACTACACTCATCCATTGTCATATTTCTCGTGAATCAAATTCTCTCTTTCTTACTTAACTTACTTTCTCTCTGTCTCTTTCTGTCTCTCTGTCTCTCTCTCTCTCACAGACACAACCATTGATAAGTCACTGGGAAAACACGATATAATTTTCTCCCAATACTGTTATATGGTAATATATTTCTTCTGGTGGTTCATCTCCAGGAGGTTATCAAGGCCCGGGAGATGGTGTCCCGCGCTGACAACACTGAAGCACTGGAGAAACTGGAAAGAAAACGAGATGAGGCGCTCCAGAAGGTGAGCGGAGACTCTCTTAAATCTTGTCTGAACTTATAATTATGCGAAACTGGCATTTTCAATGTCCTATCCTCTATATTATTAATATTGTTTGTATATTCCTACTACTACTACTACTACTACTACTACTACTTCTGCTATTACTAATACTACTATTATTACTACTGCTACTGCTACTACTACTATTACTACTACTACTGTTACTACTATTACTACTACTACTATTGTTGCTCCTACTCCTATTTCTCCTGTTACTATTACTACTAATCCTGCTACTACTGCTATTACTGCTACTACTCCTGCTGCTACTCCTACCACTATTACTACTACTACTCCTGCTACAACGACTACTGTTGCAGGCACGGGAGGCAGAGGTATGGTACAAGGCGTGTGTGAGTGAAGCCAACGAGCGCCACGCCTCCTTACTCAGAGTGAAGCGTGATGTCCTGGTGCAGGCGCGCGAGCTCATCTTGCAGTGTGACCAGACCATGAAGGCCGTCACTGTGGCTTATTTCCAGCTACAGCACACTGTAGCAGCGCCGGCACCCGTTCAGGTAGGTATGGTAACACTGTAGCAGCATCACCATTTGTCTAGTAGGTCTGGTAACACTGTAGCAGCGCCAGCACCCGTCCAGGTAAGCATGGCATCACTGTAGCAGCGCTGACACCGGTCTAGATAGATCTGGTAACACTGTAGTAATATTAGTACTCATCTAGGTGAGTCTGGTAACTCTATAGTAACACCAGCACCCGTCTAGGTAGCTCAGGTAACACTGTATTAGCACCAACCCTCGTCTAGGTGGATCTGGTATCACTGTAGTAACACCACCAACCGTCTAGGTAGCTCTGGTAACATTAGTAACACCAACACTCATTTAGGTAGCTCTGGTAACACTAGTAACACCAGCACTCATCTAGGTAGCTCTGGTAACATTAGTAACACCAACACTCATTTAGGTAGCTCTGGTAACACTAGTAACACCAGCACTCATCTAGGTAGCTCTGGTAACACTAGTAACACCAGCACTCATCTAGGTAGCTCTGGTAACATTAGTAACACCAACACTCATTTAGGTAGCTCTGGTAACACTAGTAACACCAGCACTCATCTAGGTAGCTCTGGTAACACTAGTAACACCAGCACTCATCTAGGTAGCTCTGGTAACACTAGTAACACCAGGACTCATCTAGGTAAGTCTGGTAACACTAGTAACACCAGCTCTCATCTAGGTAGCTCTGGTAACACTAGTAACACCAGCACTCATCTAGGTAAGTCTGGAAACACTAGTAACACCAGCACTCATCTAGGTAAGTCTGGTAACACTAGTAACACCAGAACTCATCTAGGTAGCTCTGGTAACATTAGTAACACCAACACTCATTTAGGTAGCTCTGGTAACACTAGTAACACCAGCACTCATCTAGGTAGCTCTGGTAACATTAGTAACACCAACACTCATTTAGGTAGCTCTGGTAACACTAGTAACACCAGCACTCATCTAGGTAGCTCTGGTAACACTAGTAACACCAGGACTCATCTAGGTAAGTCTGGTAACACTAGTAACACCAGCACTCATCTAGGTAAGTCTGGTAACACTAGTAACACCAGCACTCATCTAGGTAAGTCTGGTAACATTAGTAACACCAGCACTCATCTAGGTAGCTCTGGTAACACTAGTAACACCAGGACTCATCTAGGTAAGTCTGGTAACACTAGTAACACCAGCTCTCATCTAGGTAGCTCTGGTAACACTAGTAACACCAGCTCTCATCTACGTAGCTCTGGTAACACTAGTAACACCAGCACTCATCTAGGTAAGTCTGGTAACACTAGTAACACCAGCACTCATCTAGGTAAGTCTGGTAACACTAGTAACACCAGCTCTCATCTACGTAGCTCTGGTAACAATAGTAACACCAGCACTCATCTAGGTAAGTCTGGTAACACTAGTAACACCAGCACTCATCTAGGTAAGTCTGGTAACACTAGTAACACCAGCACTCATCTAGGTAAGTCTGGTAACACTAGTAACACCAGCACTCATCTAGGTAGCTCTGGTAACACTAGTAACACCAGCACTCATCTAGGTAGCTCTGGTAACACTAGTAACACCAGCACTCATCTAGGTAGCTCTGGTAACACTAGTAACACCAGCACTCATCTAGGTAAGTCTGGTAACACTAGTAACACCAGCACTCATCTAGGTAGCTCTGGTAACACTAGTAACACCAGGACTCATCTAGGTAAGTCTGGTAACACTAGTAACACCAGCACTCATCTAGGTAAGTCTGGTAACACTAGTAACACCAGCACTCATCTAGGTAAGTCTGGTAACAATAGTAACACCAGCACTCATCTAGGTAGCTCTGGTAACACTAGTAACACCAGGACTCATCTAGGTAAGTCTGGTAACACTAGTAACACCAGCACTCATCTAGGTAGCTCTGGTAACACTAGTAACACCAGCACTCATCTAGGTAAGTCTGGTAACACTAGTAACACCAGCACTCATCTAGGTAGCTCTGGTAACACTAGTAACACCAGCACTCATCTAGGTAGCTCTGGTAACACTAGTAACACCAGGACTCATCTAGGTAAGTCTGGTAACACTAGTAACACCAGCACTCATCTAGGTAAGTCTGGTAACACTAGTAACACCAGCACTCATCTAGGTAGCTCTGGTAACACTAGTAACACCAGCACTCATCTAGGTAGCTCTGGTAACACTAGTAACACCAGCACTCATCTAGGTAGCTCTGGTAACACTAGTAACACCAGCTCTCATCTAGGTAGCTCTGGTAACACTAGTAACACCAGGACTCATCTAGGTAAGTCTGGTAACACTAGTAACACCAGCACTCATCTAGGTAGCTCTGGTAACACTAGTAACACCAGCACTCATCTAGGTAGCTCTGGTAACACTAGTAACACCAGCACTCATCTAGGTAGCTCTGGTAACACTAGTAACACCAGGACTCATCTAGGTAAGTCTGGTAACACTAGTAACACCAGCACTCATCTAGGTAAGTCTGGTAACACTAGTAACACCAGCACTCATCTAGGTAGCTCTGGTAACACTAGTAACACCACCACTCATCTAGGTAGCTCTGGTAACACTAGTAACACCAGGACTCATCTAGGTAAGTCTGGTAACACTAGTAACACCAGCACTCATCTAGGTAAGTCTGGTAACACTAGTAACACCAGCACTCATCTAGGTAGCTCTGGTAACACTAGTAACACCAGCACTCATCTAGGTAGCTCTGGTAACACTAGTAACACCAGGACTCATCTAGGTAAGTCTGGTAACACTAGTAACACCAGCACTCATCTAGGTAAGTCTGGTAACACTAGTAACACCAGCACTCATCTAGGTAGCTCTGGTAACACTAGTAACACCAGCACTCATCTAGGTAGCTCTGGTAACACTAGTAACACCAGCACTCATCTAGGTAGCTCTGGTAACACTAGTAACACCAGCTCTCATCTAGGTAGCTCTGGTAACACTAGTAACACCAGGACTCATCTAGGTAAGTCTGGTAACACTAGTAACACCAGCACTCATCTAGGTAGCTCTGGTAACACTAGTAACACCAGCACTCATCTAGGTAGCTCTGGTAACACTAGTAACACCAGCACTCATCTAGGTAGCTCTGGTAACACTAGTAACACCAGGACTCATCTAGGTAAGTCTGGTAACACTAGTAACACCAGCACTCATCTAGGTAAGTCTGGTAACACTAGTAACACCAGCACTCATCTAGGTAGCTCTGGTAACACTAGTAACACCAGCACTCATCTAGGTAGCTCTGGTAACACTAGTAACACCAGCACTCATCTAGGTAAGTCTGGTAACACTAGTAACACCAGCACTCATCTAGGTAGCTCTGGTAACACTAGTAACACCAGCACTCATCTAGGTAGCTCTGGTAACACTAGTAACACCAGCACTCATCTAGGTAGCTCTGGTAACACTAGTAACACCAGGACTCATCTAGGTAAGTCTGGTAACACTAGTAACACCAGCACTCATCTAGGTAAGTCTGGTAACACTAGTAACACCAGCACTCATCTAGGTAAGTCTGGTAACACTAGTAACACCAGCACTCATCTAGGTAAGTCTGGTAACACTAGTAACACCAGCACTCATCTAGGTAGCTCTGGTAACACTAGTAACACCAGCTCTCATCTAGGTAGCTCTGGTAACACTAGTAACACCAGGACTCATCTAGGTAAGTCTGGTAACACTAGTACCACCAGCTCTCATCTAGGTAGCTCTGGTAACACTAGTAACACCAGCACTCATCTAGGTAAGTCTGGTAACACTAGTAACACCAGCACTCATCTAGGTAAGTCTGGTAACACTAGTAACACCAGCACTCATCTAGGTAAGTCTGGTAACACTAGTAACACCAGCACTCATCTAGGTAAGTCTGGTAACACTAGTAACACCAGCACTCATCTAGGTAGCTCTGGTAACACTAGTAACACCAGCTCTCATCTAGGTAGCTCTGGTAACACTAGTAACACCAGGACTCATCTAGGTAAGTCTGGTAACACTAGTAACACCAGCTCTCATCTAGGTAGCTCTGGTAACACTAGTAACACCAGCACTCATATAGGTAAGTCTGGTAACACTAGTAACACCAGCACTCATCTAGGTAAGTCTGGTAACACTAGTAACACCAGCACTCATCTAGGTAGCTCTGGTAACACTAGTAACACCAGCACTCATCTAGGTAAGTCTGGTAACACTAGTACACCAGCACTCATCTAGGTAGCTCTGGTAACACTAGTAACACCAGCACTCATCTAGGTAGCTCTGGTAACACTAGTAACACCAGCACTCATCTAGGTAGCTCTGGTAACACTAGTAACACCAGCACTCATCTAGGTAAGTCTGGTAACACTAGTAACACCAGCACTCATCTAGGTAGCTCTGGTAACACTAGTAACACCAGCACTCATCTAGGTAAGTCTGGTAACACTAGTAACACCAGCACTCATCTAGGTAAGTCTGGTAACACTAGTAACACCAGCACTCATCTAGGTAGCTCTGGTAACACTAGTAACACCAGCACTCATCTAGGTAAGTCTGGTAACACTAGTAACACCAGCACTCATCTAGGTAAGTCTGGTAACACTAGTAACACCAGCACTCATCTAGGTAGCTCTGGTAACACTAGTAACACCAGCACTCATCTAGGTAAGTCTGGTAACACTAGTAACACCAGCACTCATCTAGGTAAGTCTGGTAACACTAGTAACACCAGCACTCATCTAGGTAGCTCTGGTAACACTAGTAACACCAGCACTCATCTAGGTAAGTCTGGTAACACTAGTAACACCAGCACTCATCTAGGTAAGTCTGGTAACACTAGTAACACCAGCACTCATCTAGGTAAGTCTGATAACATAAGGGTCATTAAGGCTGCATGTTACCTGCTCACAACCTGTCAAGAATACTTCATCACTTAAAATAAGACTTAGAGAAATTCTCACTTTGAGATACAATTACATATTTCTCACTGTATATACACTGGGAGATACAAATACATATTTCTCACTGTATATACACTGGGAGATACAAATACATATTTCTCACTGTATATACACTGGGAGATACAAATACATATTTCTCACTGTATATACACTGGGAGATACAAATACATATTTCTCACTGTATATACACTGAGATCAAATACATATTTCTCACTGTATATACACTGAGAGATACAAATACATATTTCTCACTGTATATACACTGAGAGATACAAATACATATTTCTCACTGTATATACACTGAGAGATACAAATACATATTTCTCACTGTATATACACTGTGAGATACAAATACATATTTCTCACTATATATACATTGTGAGATACAAATACATATTTCTCACTGTATATACACTGGGAGATACAAATACATATTTCTCACTGTATATACACTGGGAGATACAAATACATATTTCTCACTGTATATACACTGAGAGATACAAATACATATTTATCAGTGTATATGAAGATTGAGACACTCATGCAGCATATGGGAATCTTTATTCAGGAAACGTTTCGCCACACAGTGGCTTCATCAGTCCAATACAAAGAGGAGGGCGTAAGGAGAGGAGGAGAATGAGGTAATCAGTCCCTCAACCTGGAGTCGATGTGATCAGTCCATCAATCTTGTAGAATGTACAGCATAGGGCCGTAGACGTGGCTTATATACTGTAGTGAGGTGACGTGAAGCAGATGGAGGCGGGGTCATAGTGGTACCATCCACTAGTCGAAGTAGGTCTTCGTCCAAAGGTTGAACAAGTGTTGAAGAATTCTTTGTAACAAGATCCCATGATGCTGCAGTGTCTGACAGTTGTGATGAATGGTTTGAAAAACCGACAAGTTGAAGATTGAGACACTCATGCAGCATATGCAGCATGTGTCTCAATCTTCAACTTGTCGGTTTTTCAAACCATTCATCACAACTGTCAGACACTGCAGCATCATGGGATATTGTTACAAAGAATTCTTCAACACTTGTTCAACCTTTGGACGAAGACCTACTTCGACTAGTGGATGATACCACTATGACCCCGCCTCCATCTGCTTCACGTCACCTCACTACAGTATATAAGCCACGTCTACGGCCCTATGCTGTACATTCTACAAGATTGATGGACTGATCACATCGACTCCAGGTTGAGGGACTGATTACCTCATTCTCCTCCTCTCCTTACGCCCTCCTCTTTGTATTGGACTGATGAAGCCACTGTGTGGCGAAACGTTTCCTGAATAAAGATTCCCATATGCTGCATGAGTGTCTCAATCTTCAACTTGTCGGTTTTTCAAACCATTCATCACATCAGTGTATATACACTAAGACATACAAATACACATTTATCAGTGTATATACACTGAGAAACAAACATATCTTAGCGTATATACATGCTGAGAGATAGATACCTATTTCTGATATATATACCTACGCAATATCTGCTCCGCTGCCACACCAATCTCTACCGTATTTTCCTCACTGACGCTAAACTTACCCGTATATTAATAAATTTTTATGATATATAAATTAATTCTGTATAGTGTTATTACCTGAAAGTGTTCAGAACCGGAAACACTAATACGTAAGGAAACGAACTAGCGCAAGGATTGCTGTCAAGGGGCGGGAAAAAGCTCTTACGGATTTAGCGCATCTCAATGAATATATTAATTTACATGATTTCAATAGCAGGATAGTCATTGGATGATTGATGGTGAATGTGTTTCTTTTTTTTTCCATGTCTCCCTACTTCGGTGGGAGACGGATGGTGTGTTAAAAATAATTCTCGCACTGGAGGTTCCAGGGTAATGGCAGCGAACTGTTTGATGTTATTGTTCTTGTTTATTCTGATTGTTCTCAATGTTGTTGTGACATATTTCTGAAAGACTGCCACTGAGGTCATGGTATGGACTAATTAATTTAGTAACTGATGTTTACTGGTGTGTGTGTGTGTGTGTGTGTGTGTGTGTGTGTGTGTGTGTGTGTGTGTGTGTGTGTGTATGCTGGTGTTTATACTGTATCTAATATTCTTATGATATCTTTTTCTTCTTCCTCTAATCTATTAATTTCCCGTATGCTTAGCTGGCTCACCTCTTCCTTCACTTCCTCTTGTTTTCTCCTCTAATTCCTCGACGAATATCTCCTAGAGCCTTCTATTTAGTACTTTACCTGCATCTTTATCATCTCTTACTTTAATCTCCCTTCTAACGTGGCTATACATCATTTCTGCTTTGTCCTTCAATGTTATGCAGTTATCGACTTGTTTCTTTGTTTTTTGAGATCTACTTAGTTTCCTGTTTTCTGCTGTCCTCCTGCTTCCGTATGTTATCCATGCTCACTTTCTCCTAGCCTTTCCAGCGCTACTTTTCTTTCATTTCTTTTCTCCAGTTTGTGTTTTCTTTCCTCCTTGCTGGTATAAAAGTTGTCTTTTGCTTCTTCGTGTATTTTAAGTTTCATTATCTATTGAGAATGTTGATATATATGTAAGTTACATCCGCATGTTAGAATATGTAGCACCCACACGGTATTAGGATGTGTATGAGAGCGAAGACCGACATACACAGGGTATAAAATGTGTATGATGTGTATGGACTGATTACATCATCTTCATTTCACTACTACACCTGCTGTCTCTGTATTTGACTGAAGAAGCCTACTGTGTAGGCGAAATGTTTCAACAATAAAGATACCCAAGTGCTGAACATGTGTCTTAATCCTCAACATGTCGGTGTTTTATACCATTATCAGCACAATACAAAATGTTTGTGTTATTTCTTATATTGTATTTCCTTCTATTTCTGCTTCCAAATGGACACCATCTTGGAATCCCCTCAATCATGTCAAGTTACTACTCACCAAAACCCTATTTTCAACAATTGGAGCTGGGCTCTTGGAGTTAAGCTGCCTTTCCTTTGATGAAGTTTGATTATCTTCCGCTCCTCAGGAGCTCCATGACCCTGACAACGTTGAGCATTTCTTTGCAAAATGCTAGAAATAATTTAATCGTGTGTAGAAATCACTAATGATCCACAGCTGCGGACATTGTGTGTGGTAGACATCACTGATCATCGTCTTGTACCCACAGCTGCAGACATTATGTGTAGCAAACATCACTGATCATCGTCTTGTACCCACAGCTGCAGACATTATGTGTGGCAAACATCACTGATCATCACCTTGTACCCACAGCTGCAGACATTATGTGTGGCAAACATCACTGATCATCACCTTGTACCCACAGCTGCAGACACTGTGTGTGGGTACACATCACTGATCATCACCTTGTACCCACAGCTGCAGACACTGTGTGAGAGTTCCCGTCTGTACGAGCCTGGGTCACAGTATATGGAGTTTGTGAAGCGTCTTGGTCCCTCTATGGTACAGGAGCAGCCGGAGGCTCCTTTCACCTTCCAGCCGTATACCCCCGGAGCCCAGGACCTGCCTCCCAACCACGACTCCACTGCTAATGGCTCCATGGCCTCCACCGACGACCTCCAAGGTGGGCTTCAAGAAGCATTCTCCTACTTAAGAACATAGCCTCAAGGGTAACGCATGTCACGCTCTACAGACGGAGGATCAAGCCTCCATTAACCCTAGATTTGAATGATCCTCTTGAGTACATATGTATTAATGCACCACGCAGAAACAATCGGGTATATACGGAGAAAGATCGCAGTCAGCAGGATTCGAACCCACGTCAGGGGCGTCGGCAAGGTTCCCCAAGTGACGCTCTACACCACTCGGCCACAGATGCCTCAAAATCCGGGCAGCCCCTGACGTGGGTTCGAATCCTACTGACTGCGATCTTTCTCTGCATATACTAGTTTGTTTCTGCGTAGTGCTTTAACATGATATATATTCCGAATATTTTTTAATTTGCAGAGTTAAACCAAGAGATTTAACTTGTTATATTATATTCACCTCTTTAAACTCTTTTTTGGTAAATTCAGATACTATTTCGATCCTTTTTTTTTTTGGTAAATGCGATGGAAATAGTACCTGAATAGTACCTGAATAGTACCTAAATAGTACTAAAAAGGCCTTCATAGTACTTGCTACTCAGTTTTGGATGTTTTTTAAATTGAATTTACTAACCATTTACTAAAATTACACTAATTACAATAATTTTTTAAGTGAACTTACTGTATAATAATTCTGATTATCATGTGTCCGATCTCTACTCATATATATATAAAAATTATAGTTTAACATCTTAGATATAATCCGATTAATTCTAACTCCTTGATATTACAAAGTGACACATCACCTTGACACTTTAACCCCTTGACAGTCTAACTCTTTCCCAACTGTCAACTTGACGGCTGGAAGATTAATCACCTTAGCTACACAGCTAAGTCTGCTAAGAAATTCAACTTTTTTTTAGCATGTTAACTCTCTGGTTAGAGTGTTAACTTCTTGGCTAATCTGTTAACTCCTTCGACTAATTTATCCCGTATGTTTCCCTCATCTTCATCGCTCTCGTGGGTATCTATGGCCGTCATCGCAGCAGTGGGTCGACTACCAGGTCAGGGTGGAAGCGACACTGACAGTGTGGATTCCTCCCACTCGGCCAAGAGTGCGGACGCCTCACCCACCCACTCACCCCGCACGCCCACACGCCGCACCCACACCATCTCCTCGGGTGATGAGCTGGAGACTGACCCAGATAATGGTAAGATTTGGCAAGGTCGCCAAGGAGAGATAATTGAACTTTTTTTTGTGAGATTTTGCTCGGAATAATGAGTTTCTTGGTGGGCAGTGGCACTCACTGGGTAGTGGCACTCACTGGGTAGTGGCACTCACTGGGTAGTGGCACTCACTGGGTAGTGGCACTCACTGGGTAGTGGCACTCACTGGGTAGTGGCACTCACTGGGTAGTGGCACTCACTGGGTAGTGGCACTCACTGGGTAGTGGCACTCACTGGGTAGTGGCGCTCACTGGGTAGTGGCACTCACTGGGTAGTGGCACTCACTGGGTAGTGGCACTCACTGGGTAGTGGCACTCACTGGGTAGTGGCACTTACTGGGTAGTGACACTCACTGGGTAGTGGCACTCACTGGGTAGTGGCACTCACTGTGGGTAGTGGCATTCACTGGGTAGTGGCACTCACTGGGTAGTGGCACTCACTGGGTAGTGGCACTCACTGGGTAGTGGCACTCACTGGATAGTGCAGCTCACTGGGTAGTGCCACTCACTGGATAGTGCCGCTCACTGGGTAGTGCCACTCACTGGATAGTGCCACTCACTGGGTAGTGGCACTCACTGGGTAGTGGCACTCACTGGGTAGTGCTACTCACTGGGTAGTGTCACTCACTGGGTAGTGGCACTTACTGGGTAGTGCCACTCACTGGGTAGTGCCACTCATGCTGTGAGTGAACATACTGCTATACATAAAAATCTAAATAAAGCGTAAATGCACTTGTAAATAAAGCGTTGATGCACTTGTAAATAAAGCATAAATGCACTTGTAAATAAAGCGTAGATGCACTTGTAAATAAAGCGTAGATGCACTTGTAAATAAAGCATAGATGCACTTGTAAATAAAGCGTAGATGCACTTGTAAATAAAGCGTAGATGCACTTGTAAATAAAGCGTAGATGCACTTGTAAATAAAGCATAGATGCACTTGTAAATAAAGCGTAGATGCACTTGTAAATAAAGCGTAGATGCACTTGTAAATAAAGCGTAGATGCACTTGTAAATAAAGCGTAGATGCACTTGTAAATAAAGCGTAGATGCACTTGTAAATAAAGCCAGAGGGTAGGAGAGATAAAGAAAGCAGTATGATATACAGAAAGGAGGAATGTTTAGGAAGAAAGTAGGAAGTATTGTGGAGCAAGAAAGTCAGGAATCATTTGTGGGGAGAGACAGACAGACAAGATATACGAAATATGAAAAATATTTGGAAAATGTTGTGGAGCATCAGACTTGGATGGATGTTTGCAATTTCCTCTTTACAATTTTCTGTTTACCGTTTCCCCTTTGCAATTTTTATTTGCAATTTCATCTTTGAAATTTTCCGTTTGCGGTTTTCCTCTTTGCAATTTTGTCTTTCCAATTTCTCTCTGCAATTTTCCGTTTGCAAGTTCCTTTTTGCAATTTACTCTTGGCGATTTTCTGTTTGTAGTTTCCTCTTTGCAGATTTATGTTGCAGTTTTCTGTTTGCAGTTTTTTGTTTCCCATTTTCTCTTTGCAATCTTGTGTTTACAACTTCCTGTTTAACTTGGTTTAGATGAGACTCTGGGATTTAACGTGTCTTCTCAAGCGGCCGACCTGGTTTATCCACTCTTGTGTCTCCTCTTCAACTCTTCAGTGGAGTTCACTTCACAAAATGTAATCACCTAGGACATGGTTATTGGAAAAGTTTCTCTCCAATAGAACCTTAATCACTACTACAAGTTTTCAGTAAACATGTCCTGAGTGTTTTTAATTTAATACATATCAGTATCAAACAACTTTGTATCTGGAGACCACTTACTTTCTGTTGTTGTTCACTTCATTCCACTTAACTTCCTGCTTTCATGGACTTAAATTAAGTTGTATTGAACAACTGTCAATGAATAAACAGAAGGGTGGACGAGGGATTCGAACCGATGTACTGCTGAAGCTCCTGAGCCGAGGAAAGGAGTTCAGTTGGTTCCTGTGAGGGAATATACTACAGTAACAATGCACCACGCACAAACAGGCTGAGAAAGATCACCAGTAGGATTCGAAACCACGTCAGGAAGGCTGGCAAAAAACATGGCTTGTAAACAAGGCTACCCAGCTTATGAGGCATATGTGGCCGAGTGGTCTAGAGCGTCACTTGGGACCCAACCTTGCCAGCCTTCCTGGCTGAGGAGTATAATCCTATAAGTATTAGTTCCAATTCAATACTCTTGGGGGCCTGGATAGCCGAGACGATAGAGCGCCGGACTGTCAATCTGCAGACAGCGGTTCGAGCCCCCCTCGTCTTCAGCGTTCATCAGTGTAGTGTTAATAAGTGCATAGTGTCAATAAGTGTATAGTGTCAATAAGTGCCTAGTGTTAATAAGTAAGTGCCTAGTGCATAGTGTTAATAAGTGTATAGTGTCAATAAGTGCCTAGTGTTAATAAGTAAGTGCCTAGTGCATAGTGTTAATAAGTGTATAGTGTTATGAAGTGTATAGTGTTATTAAGTGTATGGTGCTAATAAGTGTATAGTGTTAAGTGTATAGTGTTGTGAAGTGTATGGTACTAAGTGTACAGTGTTAATCAGTATATAGTGTTAATCCAGGTTTGTTTTACTGTAGTCTTCTCTCGAAAAGAAACGTTTATCCTTGTGTATTCCATCTATTTCTTGGAGTATTATGTATGTTGTCATAATATTCCCTCTTCTAGCTCCTTCAACTTAGGTGCCAGTTTAAATGGAATCATTAGGACTTTGTCGATTTTCACCTGTTCTTGACTAGGTGGAGGGTTCCACACTGATGCTGTGTATTCAAGAATAAGACCATTCGGTCACAGATGTCCCTGTGGCCGAATGGTCTAGAGCGTCACTAGGGGAACCTTGCCAGACGACCCTGACGTGGATTTGAAGCCTGATGACTGCGATTTTTCTCAGTATATACCCGCCTGCTTCTGCGTCGTGCATTGATATATATAATCTTAATAGAAAATTATATTTTTTCATTGTATTCTCCACAGTGGAACCCACGTACAGACGACAGGTGATGAGCAAAGCTGCAGTCAGTCACACCTTCAGAAAACTGAAGACGCCCTCCAGGTGTCGTGAGTGTGACTCCTACGTCTACTTCCATGGCTACGAATGTGCTGAGGTAACTTCTCAAAATTATTATTATTATTATTGCTATTAATTATTAATTCATTATCACGTCATTATTAATTATCAACTTCATTATTATGTAATTACTCATCATCATCACCACCACCACCAGTGCAATTACTACCCTCACCACCGCTACAATCACCACCCTCACCACCGCTACAATCACCACCCTCATCACCACTACAATCACCACCCTCATCACCACTACAATCACCACCCTCACCACTACCACTAACCCACTACTCCCTGGCATCCAACAGTGTGGACTCGGGTGCCACAAGAAGTGCCTGGAGACGCTAGCTATCCAGTGTGGACACAAGCGGCTGCCCCGTAAAATGACGACCTTCGGTGTGGATCTCGCCCAGCACCTCAGCGAGACCAACACTTCGATTCCCCATCTCGTGGTCAAGTGCGTGGCAGAAATAGACACCAGAGGGAGCAAGATTAAGGTCAGTCCTTAAAGAATCATTAAGAAAATGTTTTGAAAAGGTATATGATTCAGGTATATGATTCAGGTATATGATTCTATAAGGAGAATAAATGACTCGATACCTTAAAGAGAGCTGGAAGTGAAGGCATACGCTTCAGATACCTTTATTTGGAGACGTTTCGGTCCTTAAACCTGGATTACTTCAAATACATGAGGTGTATGAGAAAAGAAGCTATTTGTGCATGTATGTGTGTATGGAGATGTATATCTCAGTTTGTATACACCGATAAGTGTGCATCTAATTGTAAATATACTGGGTGAGGTGTATTTTGCTTTGTATATACCGTATACCGGGAAGTGTTATTGTTGGTTTTATACATCGAGAAGTGTGTATATTGGTATTTATGCACCTAGATTTGTGTATATTGGTGTTTATATACCTAGAAGTATGTATATTAGCGCTTATACACCGAGAAGTGTATATATTGGTAATTATACACAGAAAAGTGGTATGTTGGTAATTATACACCTGGTGGTGTATATCTTTGTTTACGTGTACTCATACATATATACACATGATTATACATTGAAAGATTTATTTTAGTGCCCATTTGTGGCACTATGGCATTCCTGATATTAGTGCCTAGGTGGACTGCGTCCTTAATGACACTCGTACGGTTGATAGACTTCAATTAACCCTAACAACCTGCCTCATTACTGATGTACCGACCAATTATCGTGCAGCTGTATACAAAAGTTGAATTGAATTGTTCAGTATCTCATTATTTTTTCTGATATACGGATTTGTTTAGGAAATTTGTGGTGTTTGGTGAACCTTGTAAAGTCTGTCCTGGGGTAGCAGTGGGAGCAAATTTAAGCATATGTTTTTGTTGGTGAGTTTGGGTTCGAGGAGGACCTGCCTGGTATGGGTCAGTAGGTCTGCTGCAGTGTTCCTCCTACCCCCTCCCTCACACTCTCACTTGCCTAGAATTAACTCCCCCTTTCTCTTTATTCCTTTCACCTCCCTCTCCCTCTTTCTTCTTACGTTCGTTCACTATTAGCGCTGTCCACTTTCCTTACTCCACGGGAAAAAATACCCCCCTCCCCTCTTCATTAAATATCAGCCTGTATATGTTCACATACTCATAAACACACACAAACATACATCAATGTACCACGCAGAAACAGGCCGGTACATACAGAGAAAGATCGCAGTCAGCAGGATTCGAACCCACGACAGGGAGGCTGGCAAAGTTCCAAGGTGATGCTTTAGACCACTCGGCCATAGATGCATCTGTGGCCGAGTGGTCTAGAGCTTCACTTGGGGAACTTTGCCAGCCTCCCTCTCGTGGGTTCGAATCCTGCTGACTACGATATTTCTCTGTATATACCCCCCTGTTTCTGCGTGGTATATATATATATATATATATATATATATATATATATATATATATATATATATCAATATATATATATATATATATATATATATATATATATATATATATCCTAGGTAGTAGGTTGGTAGACAACAACCGCCCAGGGAGGTACTACAGTCCTGCCAAGTGAGTGTAAAACGAAAGCCTGTAATTGTTTTACATGATGGTAGGATTGCTGGTGTCCTTTTTGCTGTCTCATAAACATGCAAGATTTCAGGTACGTCTTGCTACTTCTACTTACACTTAGGTCACACTACACATACATGTGCAAGCACATATATACACACCCATCTGGGTTTTCTTTCTAGTTCTTGTCCTTGTTTATTTCCTCTTACCTCCATGGGGAAGTGGAACAGAATTCTTCCTCCGTAAGCCATGCGTGCTGTAAGAGGCGACTAAAATGCCGGGAGCAAGGGGCTAGTAACCCCTTCTCCTGTATATATTACTAAATGTAAAAGGAGAAACTTTCGTTTTTCATTTTGCGCCACCCTGCCTCGGTGGGATACGGCCGGTGTGTTGAAACAAAGAAGATATATATATATATGTCGTGCCGAATATGTAAAACTGGTCAATTAGCAAGAACTCATTTAAAATTAAGTCCTTTCTAAAATTTTCTCTTATACGTTTAAAGATATATTTTTTTCATTAATGTAAATGTAAAAATTTTTAATTTTGCTCCAAAAGAATCTTAGAAAACTTACCTAACCTTATTATAACAAGAACAATTTATTTTAGCCTAACCCAACTAAATATATTTTAGTTTTGTTTACAATAATTTAATACTAAACAAACACAGTGAAATATATTTTTTTCGTTAGGTTCAGAATGATTTTGGCGAAATTATTGCATACACAAATGTTCGCTTTTCCTATATGGCAAGATGAGCGTTGCTATTTAAGCCAAGATCGCAAGTTCTGCCTATTCGGCACGACATATATATATATATATATATATATATATATATATATATATATATATATATATATATATATATATATATATATATATATATATATATATATATATATATATATATATATATATATATATATATATATATATATATATATATATATATATATATATAAACTTCGGTATTCTGTAATTATCAGCATTGTATGTACCCGCTCTATGAACTTCTATATTTTCATTCTGATTAAGGTTACCTTTTTGTCTTTTCTGAGCCTATTGATCAGATTTTTCTTCCTACTTATCTCTATTAATCCAAGTAATGGAAAGGACGGGGTGAGGAAGAATTACCGGAGGGGAAGATGAGTTGGCAATTGCAAGGAGTGGGAGGATCGATCCTTCATCCATTACTCGCGACCCTTGTCTCCATCCAGTCAGATTGTTGGTGGTCACTGAGCGTATGTGCTTCCGTCTAGCTGTATTGGTGCTCAGAGAGAGTGCTGGAAGGTGTTGATGTATTGGTGTTCATGTAGAGAGTGCTGGAAGGTGTTGATGTATTGGTGCTCAGATAGAGTGCAAGGAGGTCTTATATGCTCAGTTTGTTTAAAGTTCATAATTACTTCCCTAAATCCCTTTAGCTTTTAAACTTCCTGTGCCTCCTAAAATGTCCTTATTGTCAGTAAAGCTCCATAAGCCTCGTTGAATCCCCTTGCTGTCTTTATAAATCCTCTCCAGTCCACCTCAGTTGGTCACTATTGATCAGAGGTGACCCTTGGTAAGAAAATGCTCTTTCCAGAAAGAAGAATATCGTGACTGGAACAAGACGCAAATAACCCGCACTCTTACCTTCGTGTGTTAGTGTGTGACTAGTTTATGGTCCAAGTCAATCCTAAACGTCATCGTAACTTTCTCCCTGTGCGGGTTATTTGTGTACATTTCAAGAATAAACCTTTATTTAGTAACAGCGTTTCTTCCTTAAAGGTATTTTACCCTTTAATAGTCTGTAAATAATATCTTATTGCTATATTTGTCGGCAGTCCTGTCATTCCAATATAGTGCTGACCTTTGCTGAGGCCAGAAGAGGTCAAGTATTGTATAATACAAGAGGGTTCGTCCTCAGCTAGGACATTCAGTGATTCCCAGACGACTGTGACCACAGGCACTGAACTAGATTGAATGGTGTAGCCATTCAACTAGGATGAACGGTAGACGGGAGTAGAGTGTCATGACCCGGCTATGACACTTGGTCTTGCTATGACCGAGTCACTATACTCTCGGGTCGCGGCTGGGAAGTTAGACGGTGAAATTCTTGACGGAGGATCAAGCCTCCGGAGTTTCACACCCACACACATATAAGTACACAGTTCCTTGATAATGAGAGAAATAACGAAAGCGCTTGGAGGTTCACTACTTTTCATCAGTAGTTGTTTTGCACGTTCTGATATTACCTGTTTACTGTGATCTTATTGCATACAAGAACAAGTATTGAGACCTGGTTCTTCTCCTGGTATCAGGGCATCTATCGGGTGTCTGGCGTGAAGCACCGGGTGGAGAAGTTGTGTCAGGCCTTTGAGAACGGTGCCAACCTGGTCGACCTCACAGATCAACACCCCAACGTCATCGCTAACGTCCTAAAGCTGTACCTTCGTCAGCTACCCGAACCTCTGCTTTCCTTCAGGCTCTACCCGGAGTTCATCAGGTAAGGCATGTCAGTGACACTGGTCTCTAGTTTAATGCTGCCCGTCTGTCTTATTTCCTAAAAATTAGGACTACAGTACTTGCTGTCTTCCACACCTCAGTTAATTGCTCTGTTTTGATAGATTGCCGAAGATTGTTATTATGGACACACAGTTGTTATGGGTAAGTTAGGTGTCTACAGGAAGGGAAACATCACGTGACACTCAGATCATTGAGTTTAGCACGAGCAAGACACTCAACCTGCCCCACCATGAAGAATTAGACACATGTAGATGTTACGTCATCCAGTGGCTTTATCAGTACAAATTGATAAAGCCACTGGTTGGCGAAACGTCTACAATAAAGATACATAGATGTTTCATATGTGTCTAATTCTTCATCTTGTCGGTATTGTATTCCATTCACGTGTAACTACACCACCTTCACACGTACACATGTGTTAAGCTTCTTGCTATAAGAACAACACTACTGAACAGGTTATCGTAACAAGCAGCATTTTCTTGACACTCGTACATAAGTAATGATAACCACAAATTTTAAAGGGATTGACCTATAAGCCAGCTGAAGGTCTCGGCCAGATGACCAAAAACTCCAATGACGGTTCAACATATGACTAAGACCCGCGTCAGGGGACACTTATACTGTTTGCTGACGAACCTAACCTAACCTAACTTAACCTAACCTAACTCGTACCATAACTAGTCACATTCATAACTCCATCTATATAACGTCCATATTTTTATTCTAATTACAAGAGGAAGACATGGTATTCAACCTTATGCTTCAGTAATTTCAGACGCCCTTTATGACGTGTATAGTTTCTGGGAAAGGAATCTAACTCCCTGGGAGCTGGAGATATAATACTGCAAAGAGCTACTGAGAAACAAGACAAAAATATGTTGTGAATGTAAGAGGAATTAAGATTTACCTGTCAGGAAAAGCCTGGCATCAGACCGGGCTGGGAGAGCTGGTAGGTATTTCACAAGTATTAAAATGTTCACAAGACAGGAGAATCTGGCAAGTCTGCCAGCGTTCACGAGTGGAGTAAACTCACACGATTCAGGGAGATGGTGACAGTTTTGAGAGGCGTGTAAACCCCTGACTCCTTTGACCAACCCCAGCCACCACTCCTAGCCACTGCTCCCAGCCACCACTCCCAGCCACCACTCCCAGCCACCACTCCCAGCCACCACTCAACAAGGGGACGGGAAAAAATTCCGTCTACAGGGAGATGAAGCCAGGTGGCAGTTGTGCAACTGTTTGACAACTTACAAAACAGCAGTGGCAGTTTAAGCCTGGCTGTTGCATATGCTGGTTGTGTTAAATTTCACATGGGAATTTGAATCTCAAAGACATCCATGAATTGGGTTTATTGTCGGCGTTCCCAGCTAGAACGTCACTAAACGAATGTCAATACACAATACTAGATAGAACTTCAATAAACAGACGTTCAGTATACTGTCCTAG
Organism: Cherax quadricarinatus; assembly: GCF_038502225.1. NCBI lineage: Eukaryota > Metazoa > Arthropoda > Malacostraca > Decapoda > Parastacidae > Cherax > Cherax quadricarinatus. Next base: position 12,935,972 of record NC_091357.1, on the reverse strand, counting down.
CAAGGACTTCAGTAAACAGACGTTCAATACACAGTCCAAGCCGATATAACCAAGGTACAACCCCAGAACGAGCACAAAACACACAGGTTATAGCTCAAGCTTCCACTAACACAACGTCGCCCCACAAAACCTGGTTCTCAGCGCCTCTACCGTCACACTGGAAATCTCCACTGAAGAAACGTTTGGCCTGTGCGGGCGATATGTCTTCACACTCGTCGGCAATGCGCTATTTCATCCTGTTGATCCCTCGAAAGTGTGTTCCTCGGTGTCCAACCTAAAGGACTTTCATTTGTTTCAGTGGCATGTCCTCAAAAAAAAGAAGAATCTGCCCCGGACGTTCGTACACCATTGAGCTGGAACAAACCGAATGGAAAGTAATGAAACGCCACTCGATAGCTCACTGCCTTGTTGCTCAGTTTGAAAAAAAAGGGATAATGGCAAGAAATCAATTGTTTATTTGTGCATCTAGAACATTACCCGGTGACTTGTGAGATGACTTACAATATATGGCTTAGATTGATTTGTTGATATTCATCGTGAAATAATAATAAGGAATCGGGAACTGTTTTCATTGCTTTGTGATGATTTTTAATAGTTCGGAAATATGTGATGATAACATACAACTTAATATTAATAGTAACAGAGTGAGAGACACAGTATAGAACTATATTTTGACGGAGCTTTGCTATGTATAGTTCTGTTAAGTCATGACCTGATGAATCTATACAGTTTTGAAAGATGAATATTGCTGGGATTGTTCTGTCTTGAGGGAAGAAGAGAGATATAAAAAATTAGACATATGTACGACATCTGGGTATCTTTATTTGTAGACGTTCCATCATCCAGTGACTTTATCAATACAAAGACATAATGTGAAGAATGTTGAATTATATGCAAAAGATGAGGTAATCAGTCCCTCAGTCTTGGAGTTGTTGAAGAGCATCGTAGACTGAAGGACTGATTATCTCATCTTTATTATGTCCATGTATTGCACCGATAAAGTCACTGGTTGGTAAAACATCTACAATAAAGATACCCAGATGTTGTACATGTGTTTAGTTCTTCACTTTATCTGTACTGTAAACCATTCATCCAAATCTACACACTACCATATCAAGGCACTGAAGGGATGTTGGAAGAAATGTTTTCAAGTTGTGCACCACGGGAACGATAAGAGAACACTGTATCATCATCCGTGGTCCGAGACTTTTCAACGTACTACCAGCAGATGGATATATTGTTGAAATAAGCAGGAGTCTTCAGGAGGGAACTGTATCATTATCTCCAACAACAGTGCCTCCACCACCACCGCCACCACCACCACCATCACCACCACCCCCGCCGCCGCCTCCACCACCACCGCCACCACCACCGCCACCGCCACCACCACCACCATCACCGCCGCCACCACCACCACCGCCACCACCACCGCCACCACCACCACCATCACCACCGCCAACGCCACCACCACCATCATCACCACCACCACCACCACCATCACCACCACCACCATCACCACCACCACCGCCACCACCACCACTACCGCCACCACCACCGCCACCACCGCCACCGCCACCACCGCCACCACCGCCACCGCCACCACCGCCACCACCGCCACCGCCACCACCGCCACCACCGCCACCCCTACCACCGCCACCACCGCCACCACCACCACCGCCGCCACCACCACCACCACCGCCACCACCACCACCGCCACCACCAACACCACCACCACCGCCACCACCGCCACCACCACCACCACCACCGCTACCACCGACACCATCACCACCGACACCACCACCACCACCACCAACACCACCACCACCACAACCATCACCAGCCCCCACTAATCTAGCCCTCATGAGCACTGGGAAATGCCTTCCCATTACAACAATCCCGATATTAATGCTGGTCGTTACTATAAATTCAGCTTAGTCAACCGTCCAGCATCTTAATTAAGTCGTTTATATGCCTTACTCAGCTCTAACCACCTCGTTTCTCCCAGTTGTTTCCCCTCTCACTTAATTATCATCAGTGTTTTTGTAGACAAGGTTCGTACAATGTTACTAACTTGACCGTCTTGCTGGACGGAGGATAAAGCCCGCACTGTTCCTGGCCTTCAACCCTCCTCCTTTAACCTTCCTATAAATATTTGGAAAAATAAGTTTGTTGCAGTTGAAAAATATTAATGTCATAAGACCAGATGTATGAATAATATAGTGCGTTGTGTTATGTCTTGTGTTACGTCTTGTGTTACGTCTTGTGTTATGTCTTGTGTTACGTATTGTGTTATGTCTTGTGTTACGTCTTGTGTTACGTCTTGTGTTACGTCTTGTGTTATGTCTTGTGTTACGTCTTGTGTTACGTCTTGTGTTACGTCTTGTGTTACGTCTTGTGTTACGTCTTGTGTTATGTCTTGTGTTACGTATTGTGTTATGTCTTGTGTTACGTATTGTGTTATGTCTTGTGTTACGTCTTGTGTTACGTCTTGTGTTACGTCTTGTGTTATGTCTTGTGTTACGTCTTGTGTTACGTCTTGTGTTACGTCTTGTGTTATGTCTTGTGTTACGTATTGTGTTACGTCTTGTGTTACGTCTTGTGTTATGTCTTGTGTTACGTATTGTGTTATGTCTTGTGTTACGTCTTGTGTTACGTCCTGTGTTACGTCTTGTGTTATGTCTTGTGTTACGTCTTGTGTTATGTCTTGTGTTACGTCTTGTGTTACGTCTTGTGTTATGTCTTGTGTTACATCTTGTGTTACGTCTTGTGTTACATCTTGTGTTACGTCTTGTGTTACGTCTTGTGTTACGTCTTGTGTTATGTCTTGTGTTATGTCTTGTGTTACGTCTTGTGTTGTATTATGTCTTGTGTTATGTCTTGTGTTACGTCTTGTGTTATGTCTTGTGTTATGTCTTGTGTTATATCTTGTGTTATGTCTTGTGCTACGTCTTGTGTTACGTCTTGTGTTGTATTATGTCTTGTGTTACGTCTTGTGTTACGTCTTGTGTTATGTCTTGTGTTATGTCTTGCGTTATGTCTTGTGTTACGTCTTGTGTTACGTCTTGTGTTATGTCTTGTGTTATGTCTTGTGTTATGTCTTGTGTTATGTCTTGTGTTATGTCTTGTGTTGTCATGTGTTATGTCTTGTGTTACGTCTTGTGTTATGTCTTGTGTTACGTCTTGTGTTGTCTTGTGTTATGTCTTGTGTTATGTCTTGTGTTACGTCTTGTGTTGTCTTGTGTTATGTATTGTGTTATGTCTTGTGTTACGTCTTGTGTTACGTCTTGTGCTACGTCTTGTGTTATGTCTTGTGTTATGTCTTGTGTTACGTCTTGTGTTGTCTTGCGTTATGTCTTGTGTTGTCTTGTGTTATGTCTTGTGTTGTCTTGTGTTATGTCTCGTGTTACGTCTTGTGTTACGTCTTGTGTTGTCTTGTGTTATGTCTTGTGTTACGTCTTGTGTTACGTCTTGTGTTGTCTTGTGTTATGTCTTGTGTTACGTCTTGTGTTGACTTGTGTTATGTATTGTGTTACGTCTTGTGTTACGTCTTGTGTTACGTCTTGTGTTGTCTTGTGTTATGTCTTGTGTTACGTCTTGTGTTATGTCTTGTGTTACGTCTTGTGTTACGTCTTGTGTTGTCTTGTGTTATGTCTTGTGTTACGTCTTGTGTTATGTCTTGTGTTACGTCTTGTGTTACGTCTTGTGTTGTCTTGTGTTATGTCTTGTGTTGTCTTGTGTTACGTCTTGTGTTGTCTTGTGTTATGTCTTGTGTTATGTCTTGTGTTGTTTTGTGTTATGTCTTGTGTTGTCTTGTGTTATGTCTTGTGTTGTATTGTGTTATGTCTTGTGTTGTCTTGTGTTATGTCTTGTGTTACGTCTTGTGTTACGTCGTGTGTTGTCTTGTGTTATGTCTTGTGCTTTGTCTTGTGTTATGTCTTGTGTTTTGTCTTGTGTTATGTCTTGTGTTATGTCTTGTGTTATGTCTTGTGTTATGTCTTGTGTTATGTCTTGTGTTATGTCTAGTGTTATGTCTTGTGTTATGTCTTGTGTTTTGTCTTGTGTTATGTCTAGTGTTATGTCTTGTGTTGTCTTGTGTTATGTCTTGTGTTATGTCTTGTGTTATGTCTTGTGTTGTCTTGTGTTATGTCTTGTGTTATGTCTTGTGTTGTCTTGTGTTATGTCTTGTGTTATGTCTTGTGTTATGTCTTGTGCTATGTCTTGTGTTGTCTTGTGTTATGTCTTGTGTTGTCTTGTGTTATGTCTTGTGTTATGTCTTGTGTTGTCTTGTGTTATGTCTTGTGTTATGTCTTGTCTTTTGTCTTGTGTTATGTCTTGTGTTATGTCTTGTGTTATGTCTTGTGTTACGTCTTGTGTTGTCTTGTGTTATGTCTTGTTATGTCTTGTGTTATGTCTTGTGTTGTCTTGTGTTATGTCTTGTGTTACGTCTTGTGTTATGTCTTGTGTTATGTCTTGTGTTATGTCTTGTGTTATGTCTTGTGTTATGTCTTGTGTTACGTCTTGTGTTATGTCTTGTGTTATGTCTTGTGTTATGTCTTGTGTTATGTCTTGTGTTATGTCTTGTGTTACGTCTTGTGTTATGTCTTGTGTTATGTCTTGTGTTTTGTCTTGTGTTTTGTCTTGTGTTACGTCTTGTGTTATGTCTTGTGTTATGTCTTGTGTTATGTCTTGTGTTATGTCTTGTGTTATGTCTAGTGTTATGTCTTGTGTTATGTCTAGTGTTATGTCTTGTGTTATGTCTTGTGTTATGTCTTGTGTTATGTCTTGTGTTATGTCTTGTGTTATGTCTTGTGTTATGTCTAGTGTTATGTCTTGTGTTATGTCTTGTGTTATATCTTGTGCTATGTCTTACGTTATGTCTTGTGTTATGTCTTGTGTTATGTCTAGTGTTATGTCTTGTGTTATGTCTTGTGTTATGTCTTGTGTTATGTCTAGTGTTATGTCTTGTGTTATGTCTTGTGTTATATCTTGTGCTATGTCTTACGTTATGTCTTGTGTTATGTCTTGTGTTATATCTTGTGCTATGTCTTACGTTATGTCTTGTGTTATGTCTTGTGTGCTACGTCTTGTGTTATATATCGTGTTGTCTTGTGTTATATATTGTATTATGTCTTTCGTTAAATCTTGTGTTATATCCTGTATTATATGCTGTGTTATATCCTATGTTATATGTGCTCTGTTATATGCTGTATCATATTCTGTGTTATATGCTGTGTTACATGCTGTGCTATATGCTGTATTATATACTGTTATATCCTGTGTTATATATTGTGTTATATACTGTGTTATATACTGTGTTATATCCTGTGTTATATGCTGTGTTATATCCTATGTTATATATGCTCTGTTATATGCTGTATCATATTCTGTGTTATATGCTGTGTTACATGCTGTGTTATATGCTGTATTATATACTGTTATATCCTGTGTTATATATTGTGTTATATACTGTGTCATATACTGTGTTATATGCTGTGTTATACACTGTATAATATGCTGTGTTATATGCTGCATTATATACTATGTTATATGCTGTGTTATATACTGTGTTATAAACTGTGTTATATGCTGTTTTATTTACCGTGTAATATGCTGTGTTATATGCTGTGTTATACACTGTATAATATGCTGTGTTATATGCTGCATTATATACTATGTTATATGCTGTGTTATTTACTGTGTTATAAACTGTGTTATATGCTGTGTTATACACTGTATAATATGCTGTGTTATATGCAGCATTACATACTATGTTATATGCTGTGTTACGCTCTTACAGTGTTATTGTGGTACAAGGTCTCTGGTTGTACAGAGGTTGAACAAGGCGGCGGCAGCTCAGACAGGTACAAGTGGCGGGGACCGGATTTAATCCGTATCCACAGATGAATCCTGGAGTTTAATCCTCCTGCTCGGAAACGTTGTTCTTTTAGGTTTTTGTATTTTTTTTTACTCTATGTTAAGAACACTGAGAAAAATCTGACACTAAATTGCGAACGTGTGTTTTGGAACCTTATGTCGTTTTTCGTTCGTTTTTCGAATTGTCGTTTAATATTTATGTATTCTTGAGGTTAACGGTGCTGTTCCTTGTGGTTATTGGTTAAATTTGAGAAAGAAGCGATATTCTAGCCAAGCCAAGGTGAACCAAACCTAACCTAACCTAACCTAACTTAACCTAACCTAACCTAACCTAACCTAACTTAACCTAACCTAACCTAACCTAACTTAACCTAACCTAACCTAACCTAACCTAACCTAACCTAACTTAACCTAACCTAACCTAACTTAACCTAACCTAACCTAACTTAACCTAACCTTACCTAACCTAACCTAAGTTACCCTAACCTAACCTAACCTAACCTTACCTAACCTAACCTAACCTAACCTAACCTGACCTAACCTTACCTAACCTAACCTAACCTAACCTAACCAAATCGACCCAAGTGAAACCTTACCTAGAGTAGCTTGAGTTGCCTCATTATAGACACCTGCAACACATGTGAGTGAACAACATGCGTGGATCCTTCTGCAGAATCGCCAAGGAATGTCCTACAGGAGGCGGGGGAGAGTGCGCACGCACGACGGAGGAACTGAAGGAGTTAGTGAGGCGACTGCCTCGCCACCACCTCAACTGCCTCGCCTTGCTCATGCACCACCTGCACCGTGTCACCTTACACGCTCCTGTCAACAACATGCCTTCCTCTAACTTAGGTGAGTAGGTGTTCTCTAAGTCAGGTGTGTGGGAGGTGTTCTCTAAGTTAGGTGTGTGGGACGGGGTTATCTAAGTTAGGCGTGTGGGTGGTGTTATCTAAGTTAGGTGTGGGAGGTGTTGTTAGGTGAGTGGGGCTTTTTTTTTCTCCTAACTTTGGAGAGTGGGAAGTGTTCTCTAACACAGGGAATGAGCGAGGGAGAATATGGCACTTTCTCATTCTCTCCTGCTTCCTATTCTTTCCTCTGCGTCTTTTCCCTCGGTGAGTTCTCCTCCCGTTCCTCCTCCAGGTATTGTCTTCGGCCCCACGTTACTACGGACGTCAGAGGGATCAGCGTCTCTCAGCTCCCTGGTGGACACAGTACATCAGACCAGGGCCATCGAGCTTCTCATTATGTTTGCTTACGAAATCTTCGGCCAACCTGAACAGTACCAGGTGAGTGGGTTAACTTCTGTGAATGATATCCTCACAGGCTTCTGTGAGTCTTGTCTTCCCTGGTCTAGTTGTGACATTCGAGTCTCGTGTCTGGGACGGCTGTGGGCCAAGCCTTGGAAGGAAGTTCAAACCTCTATTGATCGAACCCTTCTCTCTTGTGTGTGTTCTTGCTTGCTTTATTGTGTGTGTGTGTGTACTCGCCTAGTTGTGGTTACAGACATCGAGTACAGAGCTTCATCAAGTCAGAGACTTGCAAATCATTCCAATTACACTTGCTTTGCACCCTGTGTTTTTTTTCTTCACTATTATTACGGTAGCACACCTGGAAGCTAGCTAAGTCACTGTTGTCTTCCTGCCAGGTACCGTCGGTCACACCAGCCACTCGTACTCACAGACTGGATGAGGTACTCAAGCACTCTACACCAAGGTTAGTTTACTTACCGTGTACCTTACAGTGCTAGTTACTTACCGTGTACCTTACAAGGGAGAGAGGGACAGATCGCAGTCATCAGGATTCGAACCCACGACAGGGAGACTGTCAAGGTTCCCTAAGTGACGCTCTATACCACTTGGCCACAGATGTCGAGTGGTGTACAACGTCACTCGGGGAACCTTACCAGTCTCCCTGTCGTGGGTTCGAATCCTGCTGACTGCGATGTTTCTCTGTATATACTCGCCTTTTTCTGCGCGATGCATGAGAAAAGCTACTCTTATCACTTAACTAAGTTGAGTCCTACTTGCCTATGAGCAGCTAACATCAGGTTCATTTGCACGCAATGATCATGTCATCTCACACGCCGTTTATATGTGTGTGTATACTATTGGAGTCTAGAGAACACTAACTAGTAAATTGTGTGGCTGTTGCAGCAGGCAGACGAGTACACACACCAGCAGTAGCAGTAGCAGTAGCAGCAGTAGCGGTGTGGTCAACGTCACCATCAGCGGGTACAAGCGACCACCACCAGAGTTGGTGGGGCTGGCTGAGGATGCTGCATCTTCCAGCATCACGGCTCAGCATCACGCTCTCAAGGAGAGGAAAGATTCCGATGTATTAGGTTAGTATTGGTAACTCGTACTGAATATGTACTGAAATTCACAAATATTGACAACGGGAGTTTGGTGCAAAAACTGGCAGGCCTACCAGGCCTATCAGTTTTTACACCACTATGGGTTGAAGCCTCGTTCTGTGATTTGCTTGAAATCGTCATATTAAAATTTCGTGAGGCAGGATTAGATTACGTCTCGACAATATTCAATACAGACAACATGAGTTAGATACGCAAGAACGTTAATTAAAATTAACAACGGGAGTTGAATGTGTGTGAACGTAAGTATTGACAACGGAAGTTGAAGGTATATAAATATTTATTATATTGACAACATGAATGGAATAAGTGGGCTCGTTTATTTAGTTTCGTAATGACATATATTGTGCATTTTACATGAGGGTCGTAATGAAATTCATGTATAATTTATTACAGTGCTGCGAAGTTTTGTAAAATATATGTTGGTGCATATAGAATTGTGTCCATTCTTTTGTAAGCTGGAGGGATGTGTTTACGTCGTTGCTGCTTGTAAAAGTGTGTTGCTTTATAGTTCATTATGGAGTTGCCCAGGATACCTCTCTTCTTCACCACTCTGATGTTATTAGTGTTGTCTTCTCTCCCTGTGATTCATCTCCGTGTTTATAAGTTGTGTGTGGGTTCTTGCCATGGTGCTTGCCATGGTGCTTGTCATGGTGCTTGTCATGGTGCTTGTCATGGTGCTTGCCATGGTGCTTGTCATGGTGCTTGCCATGGTGCTTGTCATGGTGCTTGCCATGGTGCTTGCCATGGTGCTTGTCATGGTGCTTGTCATGGTGCTTGCCATGGTGCTTGCCATGGTGCTTGCCATGGTACTTGCCATGGTGCTTGCCATGGTGCTTGCCATGGTGCTTGCCATGGTGCTTGCCATGGTGCTTGCCATGGTGCTTGTGTAACATTTGCATATCCTAATATAATAAAATATTTCGCCAGCCAGTGACTCATTCTTCAAAACCATTACATTACAGTATTTTCGTTACATGGGTTGATTCACAGCTCCTGGCCCCGTGAGGTCTATGGTAGTTGAAACTATTTACTATGTCAAACACTCTGCATACGATACAGATCCTGGAACAAAAGCTTTTCCTCGGAGCTTTGTGGCACATTCTTAGTTCTAGTTTCTGTGTACCTTTGCTTCTGGCGAACTCTTTTCAAATAGTTCGTCTCTATTCACCCTGTCAGTTTCCCAGAGTATTTTCTACAACGTGAATATGTCTCCTCTGGTTCTCCTGTCTTCAAGGTGGTCAGTCAACCAGGCTGTGATGGATATGTGGAACCTTCAGCAGCAACAGCCTGGTTGACCAGGCAAGCACAAGGCGAGCCTGGCCCATGGCCGGGCTTTGAGAGTAGTAAAACTCTCGAAACTCTTCAAATGTATCAAAGGTTCATTTTCCTTCGTCTCTCTTTATACATCATTACTTTCACCTCTGGAATTATTCTGATATCAAATCTCAGGACCTTCGGCAAGTGTTTTTATTAAATATAATCATTAATGAGCCAAGAACTACTACTTGAGGGATACCACTTGTAACATTGTCCACTGAGGACGTTTTTTTCTTTTCATGTGTTTATCATACGTGATTTTCTTTCAAACCAAAATAACTTTGTCTTGAAATATACACCATTTTATTTCTGCCATGATAACCGAGCCATGGAACTCTATAATTTTTTTGCCTCAATACCGTGACTGGAAGAATTTACTAAAAACCCACACCTAGGAGAGGAATTTTATGACGACCTTTTGCTCCCTCCTGGTCCATTGACTTAAGGTCCTACTGGACCTGCCTCGCATGGACCAGTAGGCCTGCTGTAGTGTTCTTTCTTATGTTCTTAAGTCACTTGAGAGTAGTTCAGGACGGAGCGAAACGTCGTCGTGAGGTTTCTTTTCCATCAGCTGGTGTTCGCTGAATCAATCAGTCGTTTCTTTGATCTGCAAAAACAGAATCAGTCTTCCCGACCTTTTCTTCCGCCTACCAACAGAGCCACAAAATTCCTCAGAAAATTTAAATATCCAGGAATTTCTAATTTTGAATCTAAATATTGATCATTTCGGGAATTTTGCTCATTCCATTTCGCCCACTTGTTTTTTCCTAATGATTTTCCTAATGGAATATTACCAACAAGAATGAAAACAAAGATAACAATTACAGGTCAAGCTTTTATCGGGATACCAATTACAGGTCAAGCTTTTATCGGGATAGCACTTACAGGTCAAACTTTTATCGGGATAACAATTACAGGTCAAGCTTTTATCGGGATACTAATCACAGGTCAAGCTTTTATCGGGATACTAATCACAGGTCAAGCTTTTATCGGGATACTAATCACAGGTCAAGCTTTTATCGGGATACCAATTACAGGTCAAGCTTTTATCGGGATAACACTTACAGGTCAAGCTTTTATCGGGATACCAATTACAGGTCAAGCTTTTATCGGGATAACACTTACAGGTCAAGCTTTTATCGGGATAACAATTACAGGTCAAGCTTTTATCGGGATAACACTTACAGGTCAAGCTTTTATCGGGATAACAATTACATGTCAAGCTTTTATCGGGATACTAATCACAGGTCAAGCTTTTATCGGGATACTAATCACAGGTCAAGCTTTTATCGGGATACTAATCACAGGTCAAGCTTTTATCGGGATACCAATTACAGGTCAAGCTTTTATCGGGATAACACTTACAGGTCAAGCTTTTATCGGGATAATTACAGGTCAAGCTTTTATCGGGATACTAAGCATATGTCAAGCTTTTATCGGGATACTAATCACAGGTCAAGCTTTTATCGGGATACTAATCACAGGTCAAGCTTTTATCGGGATACCAATTACAGGTCAAGCTTTCATCGGGATAACACTTACAGGTCAAGCTTTTATCGGGATAACAATTACAGGTCAAGCTTTTATCGGGATAATAATTACAGGTCAAGCTTTTATCGGGATACCAATTACAGGTCAAGCTTTTATCGGGATAACAATTACAGGTCAAGCTTTTATCGGGATAACAATTACAGGTCAAGCTTTTATCGGGATAACAATTACAGGTCAAGCTTTAATTGGGATAACAATTGCTGGTCAAGCTTTTATCGAGATAACAATTACAGGTCAAGCTTTTATCGGGATAACAATTACAGGTCAAGCTTTTATTGGGATAACAATTACAGGTCAAGCTTTAATCGGGATAACAATTACAGGTCAAGCTTTAATCGGGATAACAATTACAGGTCAAGCTTTTATCGGGATAACAATTACAGATCAAGCTTTAATTGGGATAACAATTGCTGGTCAAGCTTTTATCGAGATAACAATTACAGGTCAAGCTTTTATCGGGATAACAATTACAGGTCAAGCTTTTATTGGGATAACAATTACAGGTCAAGCTTTAATCGGGATAACAATTACAGGTCAAGCTTTTATCGGGATAACAATTACAGGTCAAGCTTTTATCGAGATAACAATTACAGGTCAAGCTTTTATCGGGATAACAATTACAGGTCAAGCTTTTATCGGGATAACAATTACAGGTCAAGCTTTTATCGGGATAACAATTACAGGTCAAGCTTTTATCAGGATAACAATTACAGGTCAAGCTTTTATCGGGATAACAATTACAGGTCAAGCTTTTATCAGGATAACAATTACAGGTCAAGCTTTTATCGGGATAACAATTCACTTTACATAGAGCTCTCTATACTGGGCGAAACGTTGCCAAAATAAAATGGTTTCTCTCTTAACACGTTTCTAGTGTTCTTATTAGATTTTTTATTAATTTGTTTTTTTAATAAGCTTGTTATTTTTTTGGCATATTGATACAATGTTTTTGTTGTGTTTTTGTATTGGTTTAAATTTTTTTGGCAATGGTCTACAATGCTTTTGCAGTGGTTTACAATGCTTTTGCAGTGGTTTACAATGCTTTTGAAGTGGTTTACAATGTTTTTGTAGTCGTTTAAATATTTTTTGCAGTGGTTTACAATGTTTTTGCAGTGGTTTGCAGTGGTTTAAGTGTTTTTTCGGAGGTTTACAATGTTCATTGCAATATTTTTTGTAGTGTTTCGCTAAGACGAGGACCTTGTTTGCCCCCAGATGAGGACTGGGAGCGAGGACACTGGGAGGATCGTGGACTTGAGGGCGGGGGTGTCAGCCCACGGCCGCCCACGGCACTACCACGCTCATCCTCCACCCAGGCTAAAATCTACAAGACGTCGCTCAGGGATTACGTCGGCCTCGAAGGGGTGAGTTCGAGTAGGACTCGAGGGGGTGAGTTCGAGTAGGACTCGAGGGGGTGAGTTCGAGTAGGACTCGAGGGGGTGAGTTCGAGTAAGACTCGAGGGGGTGAGTTCGAGTAGGACTCGAGGGGGTGAGTTCGAGTAGGACTCGAGGGGGTGAGTTCGAGTAGGACTCGAAGGGGTGAGTTCGAGTAGGACTCGAGGGGGTGAGTTCGAGTAAGACTCGAGGGGGTGAGTTCGAGTAGGACTCGAGGGGGTGAGTTCGAGTAGGACTCGAGGGGGTGAGTTCGAGTAGGACTCGAGGGGGTGAGTTCGAGTAGGACTCGAGGGGGTGAGTTCGAGTAGGACTCGAGGGGGTGAGTTCGAGTAAGACTCGAGGGGGTGAGTTCGAGTAGGACTCGAGGGGGTGAGTTCGAGTAGGACTCGAGGGGGTGAGTTCGAGTAGGACTCGAAGGGGTGAGTTCGAGTAGGACTCGAGGGGGTGAGTTCGAGTAAGACTCGAGGGGGTGAGTTCGAGTAGGACTCGAGGGGGTGAGTTCGAGTAGGACTCGAGGGGGTGAGTTCGAGTAGGACTCGAGGGGGTGAGTTCGAGTAGGACTCGAGGGGGTGAGTTCGAGTAGGACTCGAGGGGGTGAGTTCGAGTAAGACTCGAGGGGGTGAGTTCGAGTAGGACTCGAGGGGGTGAGTTCGAGTAGGACTCGAGGGGGTGAGTTCGAGTAAGACTCGAGGGGGTGAGTTCGAGTAGGACTCGAGGGGGTGAGTTCGAGTAGGACTCGAGGGGGTGAGTTCGAGTAGGACTCGAGGGGGTGAGTTCGAGTAGGACTCGACAAAGTAGCTGGAATACGATTCCAAAATAAGAGTAATCTTTATATATAAAAAATCACTCAATGTGGTACATCTATATATATATATATATATATATATATATATATATATATATATATATATATATATATATATATATATATATATATATATATATATATATATATATATATATATATATATATATATATGAAGGGAGAGGGGAAGGAGTGCCCCTTAAAGTTGGCATCAAGGTGCCACTCCCACATAGCTGGTGGCACCATTAGTGTGAGAGACAGTGAGGATTAGAGTAACTGAGAGATCAGTTAATGGAGAGCGTGGGGAAATAACAGCCAAACTCACAAGAAACGAAGTCAAAGAACGTTTCACCCGTGTGTGTGTGTGTGTGTGTGTGTGTGTGTGTGTGTGTGTGGGTGTGTATGTGTGTGTGTGTGTGTGTGTGTGTGTGTGTGTGTGTGTGTGTGTGTGCGTGTGTGTGCGCGTGTGTGTGTGTGGGGGGGTGCGTGTGTCGTGCCGAATAGGTAAAGCTGGTCACTTAGCAAGAACTCGTTTAAGATGAGTTTTTTTTTGCTAAAAATTTCCTCTTATACGTTTAAAGATATATTATTTTTATTTATGTTATTATAAAAAGTAATTTTGTATCAAAAGAACCTTAGAAAACTTACCTAACCTTATTATAACAAACGCATTTAATTTAGCCTAATCAAACTAAATATATTTTAGATAAGTTTACAATAATTTAATAATAAACAAAAATGTGTGTGTATGTGTGCGTGTATGTGTGTGTGTGTGTGTGTGTGTGTGTGTGTGTGTGTGTGTGTGTCTGTGTGTGTGTGTGTGTGTGTGTGTGTGTGTGTGTGTGTGTGTGTGTATGTGTGTGTATGTGTGTGTATGTGTGTGCATATGTGTGTGTGTATGTGTGTGTGTGTGTGTGCGTATGTGTGTGTGTGTGTATGTGTGTGTGTATGTGTGTGTGTGTGTGTGTGTATGTATGTGTGTGTGTGTGTATGTGTATGTGTATGTGTCAAATTCGCCGAAAATGGTTTTCCCTGGAGTGAGCTGGGGAATTGGAAATAATCAGATATGATTCGAGGAAGGGAAGGCTTGCTCCAATTCCTTGCATCAAGAGGCCCTTCGCTAGCATCAAAACCCTTGAAGGGATAAGAGAGAGAGAGAGAGAGAGAGAGAGAGAGAGAGAGAGAGAGAGAGAATCGGTGGAATGAGGAGTCAGAGTGACACTGGTACACCACTGAAGCACTATAGCACCACTGGAACACCACTGGAACTCTGCTGGAGCACTATTAATACGGGTGTCATTCACCGTAAAGACTGGTGGTGGTTGTTCACTGTGAAGACTGGTGGTGGTTGTTCACTGTGAAGACTGGTGGTGGTTGTTCACTGTGAAGACTGGTGGTGGTTGTTCACTGTGAAGACTGGTGGTGGTTGTTCACTGTGAAGACTGGTGGTGGTTGTTCACTGTGAAGACTGGTGGTGGTTGTTCACTGTGAAGACTGGTGGTCGTTGTTCACTGTGAAGACTGGTGGTGGTTGTTCACTGTGAAGACTGGTGGTGGTTGTTCACTGTGAAGACTGGTGGTGGTTGTTCACTGTGAAGACTGGTGGTGGTTGTTCACTGTGAAGACTGGTGGTCGTTGTTCACTGTGAAGACTGGTGGTGGTTGTTCACTGTGAAGACTGGTGGTGGTTGTTCACTGTGAAGACTGGTGGTGGTTGTTCACTGTGAAGACTGGTGGTCGTTGTTCACTGTGAAGACTGGTGGTGGTTGTTCACTGTGAAGACTGGTGGTGGTTGTTCACTGTGAAGACTGGTGGTCGTTGTTCACTGTGAAGACTGGTGGTGGTTGTTCACTGTGAAGACTGGTGGTAGTTGTTCACTGTGAAGACTGGTGGTGGTTGTTCACTGTGAAGACTGGTGGTGGTTGTTCACTGTGAAGACTGGTGGTGGTTGTTCACTGTGAAGACTGGTGGTGGTTGTTCACTGTGAAGACTGGTGGTGGTTGTTCACTGTGAAGACTGGTGGTCGTTGTTCACTGTGAAGACTGGTGGTGGTTGTTCACTGTGAAGACTGGTGGTGGTTGTTCACTGTGAAGACTGGTGGTGGTTGTTCACTGTGAAGACTGGTGGTCGTTGTTCACTGTGAAGACTGGTGGTGGTTGTTCACTGTGAAGACTGGTGGTGGTTGTTCACTGTGAAGACTGGTGGTCGTTGTTCACTGTGAAGACTGGTGGTGGTTGTTCACTGTGAAGACTGGTGGTAGTTGTTCACTGTGAAGACTGGTGATGGTTGTTCACTGTATCTTAGAGATGGGTTCTACATGACAGCGCTTTCAACATCGCTTATTTCATGGTAGCCATGAATAATTTCGGTAAAGCCATGAATGAATTTGTAAGTGATGCTTGTGAAAATTTCGACTTGTCACTGTATACTTAGCCCCCCAGCACCATACCACTGCCTGCAGGTGGCAGTGAAGAAAATTGCAAATCGTGAGTTTGCTATCATGGCAACTCCTTTGCCGTCAAATATTTTATTTTTCAACTAGGAAGACGGTGTTCTCTGGCGAGAAGTCCTCCTTTCTACAGTTTGGTTCTCATCTGTGAATGTGAGGAGGGGAGTTTTTTGAAGATATTCTTAATAGGTCCTGAACAGGGCTGCAAGATGAGTTCCCCGTCTTGATAAACTTGATACACAGTGTTCTATGTGTGAAGACCTATGCCACTCAGGGGATGAGTATGACTGTCATGTATATTTGCCATGGTATATTTGCTGGCAATGGGCCATTGCAAACATCTTTTCGGAACATTTGTAGACGGTGGCAAGCTGGCTCTGTAGTTCTACCATTTAGAGTTGGGTTTGTGTGACCTGTATTTGGTTCGACACATGCCTGGCAACCCAGCTAATGCTACATCCTTGCTTTCAAATAATGGTCCCCATGAAAGTCCATGTTTGGACTGTCCTCCTGGAATGGGGTCTGAACGCGTTGGGGGTCATAGAAACCAGGTTCTCTCCTCTCCCCACTTGAACAGTTAGATAAGTAAGTCTTTGTAAGTGGTAGTAGAAGTGGATTTCTAAGTGACAGGCTCCGGTAATGGTCTTGGCTAACTTCCCGAGCATGATTCCTTTCGTGCTTCGAGGATCAAAGTCTTTACAGAGGGATCGAAGGGCGAGGAGCTGAGTTGCCGTTACAGTCATGCTTGTTATTGTGCCACTTTACCAAACCATTCATAGATGTTCAGTGCGGAGCTCTGCTGTACTTCTTTGATTGTACTCTCTTTAATCTCATTCTGATTGCTGCCTTGGGTTGATCCAAGTTCACAGTCTACTTGAACTCTACGAATGATCTGTTCAACCGGGTTCTATACAACTATTCACCCTTTTGCGTCAGAATATCCGCTGTCTAAATGATAACTACACAAAAGATCAAGAAATGTTTCACGAGTATTTTCAACATTATAGGTAGAATGTGTAAATTTCTTGAGGCTCGATCCTCCGACCTCTCTGAAGAGAGTAAATAGTCTCATACCCGCCATGACAGTGGGAAGAGGCAACAAGGGGACAAGGCTTGATCCTCCGACCTCTCTGACGGGAGTAAATAGTCTCATACCCGCCATGGCAGTGGGAAGAGGCAACAAGAGGACAAGGCTCGATCCTCCGACCTCTCGGACGGGAGTAAATAGTCTCATACCCGCCATGACAGTGGGAAGAGGCAATAAGAGGACATGATTTAAAACTACGAAAAATCAGTGACAGATAGGAAACTGTAATGTATATTGTCATCAGTTTATTAATAGATAGCTGGAATGGATTCTTTCCAATGTATGGGAACTGTTGGTTATCAGAAACTTCTGTAAATCACGAGAATAAATTATCTGGCAACAGCTGTTAATTGTAAAAATTGTCATTCGGAGAATTTATTCCACTTCGATGTTAAAAGAGAAGTGTAAGTTGTGTCAGAATTAGGAATTATTGTCAGGCACAGGTGAAAATAGATACAGGTGGCGCCACACGCTGTCTCTGGGACAATGGTGCACTGTGTGTAAAGCTCTGTGTGACGCTCACTCTGTGTGAAGCTCACTCTGTGTGAAGCTCACTCTGTGTGAAGCTCACTCTGTGTGACGCTCACTCTGTGTGAAGCTCACTCTGTGTGAAGCTCACTGTGTGAAGCTCACTGTGTGAAGCTCACTGTGTGAAGCTCACTGTGTGTAGCTCACTGTGTGTAGCTCACTGTGTGAAGCTCACTGTGTGTAGCTCACTGTGTGTAGCTCACTGTGTGTAGCTCACTGTGTGTAGCTCACTGTGTGTAGCTCACTGTGTGTGAAGCTCATTCTTTATGAAACTCCGTGTGAAGCTCACTGTGTAAAGCTTTATCAGGTCATCATGACTTAAAACACTACACAGAGCGAAACGTCATCGAAACAACAGCTTTTTTCTGCAACCTGAATATTTTCTTCACCATTGTTGTTGTCAGTCCCCCATTTTCTTCACTGTTGTTATCAGTCCCCCATTTTCATTACTGTTGTTGTCAGTCCCCCATTTGGATACAAGTCCACCTGACATAGTTATTTTTGTATCCAGTGTTGGGCGTAAAAATTCCAGAGAGTTAATGGAGGGCTCCGCATATACAGCACCTCTCGGCGGTGTTCCACATTTTCGTTGGTTTTCCACTGAGCCATTATTCCACTCGCAGGCGAAAATCACCAGCGAGTTGAATATAATGAACACTGATTCAATTAAAAATCAACATGGAACACCGAAAAGAGGTGCTGTATATCCGGGGCCCTCCTGTATTAAGACGAGAGGTGCTGTATATGCGGAGCCCTCCTGCATTAAGACGAGAGGTGCTGTATATGCGGGGCCCTCCTGTATTAAGACGAGAGGTGCTGTATATGCAGGGCCCTCCTGTATTAAGATGAGAGGTGCTGTATATGCGGGGCCCTCCTGTATTAAGACGAGAGGTGCTGTATATGCGGGGCCCTCCTGTATTAAGACGAGAGGTGCTGTATATGCGGGGCCCTCCTGTATTAAGACGAGAGGTGCTGTATATGCGGGGCCCTCCTGTATTAAGATGAGAGGTGCTGTATATGCGGGGCCCTCCTGTATTAAGACGAGAGGTGCTGCATATGCGAGGCCCTCCTGTATTAAGACGAGAGGTGCTGTTTATGCGAGGCCCTCCTGTATTAAGACGAGAGGTGCTGTATATGCGGGGCCCTCCTGTATTAAGACGAGAGGTGCTGCATATGCGGGGCCCTCCTGTATTAAGACGAGAGGTGCTGCATATGCGAGGCCCTCCTGTATTAAGACGAGAGGTGCTGTTTATGCGAGGCCCTCCCATACAAACAGTTGATTATTTGTCTCAATATTGAATACTCGAACAATAACAGCATGTTTGTGTTGGTATTAACAGTGTTGGCTTGTTTTGCTTAGAGTTTCCCTTTGCAATATTACACTCTGACAAGCTGTACAAACAACTGTGTGTGTGCACCTACTAGCCCACGTAACCTCACGCTTCAACTACATTGGTTATATATTTCAAGTTTCTTGGTCGAGTCTTTAAATCGAGGCATAAACTTTGATTAAGTTGGTTTTTAAACTGTTTTGATCCAAGGACTTGGAGCTCCCCTCCTCTTCCTGCGATCAAACCTGACTGCCATTTCCAAGGCGCTGTATGGTCCTAACAACTTCTTTACGATTGTAAACAAATTCTACATTGGTTTAGAATCTTTATGGTCTGTTTGAGCGCTTTATCTACCTGGCTATGAACCATCCAGGCTCTTCTTAAAGCTTTGTCCAACCTGTCCTAGAGTCTAACAGGTTTGACTTTAGGCTGTAACCTGGTAACGAGATTCCCAGACTTAGCCTCCAGCAGATGTTTCTCTGCCTTTGGTGCTTTGTGATGTTTACCCCTCTCCTGACCTCGGTGTGAACCCCCCTAAGACTTAAACCCTGCCCAGAGCATAACTTGACGGTAGAAGTGAGCATGCCCTGACCAGGTGTTGTGTCGCAGGTGGCATTGCACATGTCGACGGGGTTGCACACGGCCCAGGATGCGGTTGACGTGGTACACCAGAGGTTAAGGAAGACCGTGAGTGATATTTCTTCTTCCTTGCGGCCTCCGCCTCCACAGGAACTGCCACGGAGAGCCGCCACAGTGGACGAGCCGCCCAGAAGAGGTCCACCGCTGGAAGACACGCCACGCAGGAGTTCGGCTGAAGACAGAAAGCCCATCGCCACTTCCAACGATATCCCAGCCAAAAGACCAGCAGCTCTGGAAGACCCGCAGAGAAGACACCCCGCTGAAGACTCCAGAAGAAAATCTACTTTAGAGGAAGTTGGTAGGAAACTGACGGTGGAGGAGCCGGCCAGAGGAGAAATAGACCAGCTAAACCAAACAGAAGAGCGGCAAAGGCAGCCACAGAGCACCTCGGGAGCCATGCTGGCCAGAGCTCAGGCGCTCTACAAGAGTGCCTCCAAGAGCAGCATGAGTGAGTCAGAACTCAAGGTGAGTACCACTTCAACTAGTACCTCAATTATATTCCCAGTTCTCAAACTTAACTCACCGACTATTGGTTTAATTTTTAATTTTGACTGGTACGTCCTTTAAGATGAGATTATTATTTCACTACTAATGAGCGCCACATTAAGTAAATACAATTTTTTAGTAATCTATGAAAAATATTACGATCATTTATGTAGCAATGAATTTACTTTTATTTAAATTCAGTGTAACACTAAATTATACATTTATTGTTAAAGTTATTCATAGTTGTATACATAGTTATTTGCATCAAACGTCATCAAATGCTATAAACCACATATTGTGTCGTCTTCCCATCAAAACGACAAGTTTTAATGGATAATTAAAGAGAATGATTGAGATTGAGTTTATAAATAATAATAATAATTATTAATATTCTATTAACCCTTAAACTGTCCAAACGTAGATCTACGTTTACTCACGTAGAGCTCCAAACGTAGATCTACGTTCACTCGCGTAGCGCTCCAAACGTAGATCTACATTCACTCGCGTAGTGTTCCAAACGTAGATCTACGTTCACTCGCATAGTGCTCCAAACGTAGATCTACATTCACTTGCGTAGTGCTCCAAATGTAGATCTATGTTCACTCACGTAGCGCTCCAAACGTAGTTCTAGGTTCACTCGCGTAGTGCTCCAAACGTAGATCTACGTTCACTCGCGTAGTGCTCCAAACATAGATCTATGTTCACTCGCGTAGCGCTCCAAACGTAGATCTACGTTCACTCGCATAGTGCTCCAAACGTAGATCTACGTTCACTCGCGTAGTGCTCCAAACGTAGATCTACGTTCACTCGCGTAGTGCTCCAAACGTAGATCTACGTTCACTCGCGTAGCGCTCCGACCGTAGATCTACGTTTTATTTTACATTTCAAAGCATGTAAATCTGCATGGTTCAGTCATCGCAAGACGTGGTGGAGGCTTAATTCTTCATCTCCTAAGTTCGAGGAAGAGGTGCTTGCTATCTGTACTCACTGATTATCAGGATGAATGGGAGCAAACTAGCGAGGGCAGTGTAGGTTTGTCATCGTAATATTGAGTGTATGTCACTGTGTGTTTGTGCAGGTTGATGTGCGACTGCCAGGAGTGACCAAAAGTGGGAGTCGGGATGGCAGTAGTGTGGAGCATGGTGGCAGTGGCAGCAGCGGCGGTGGCAGTAGCGGCGGCGGCAGTAGTAGCGGCGGCAGTGGGGGTCCTTCTCCAGGAGGGCGTAAAGTGTCCCCGTACCTGGACCGGCCCAGCTTAGGCCAGCAGAGGTCCGGTCTCACCAGCGGTACAGACTCATCCGTGGACTCTGACCACAGCTTCGACTATGGCCTCCAAACACACTCCCTCATGCCCTCCTCCGCCCACACATCCACGCCCATCCCGTCCCCTCGTGGGCGTAGCGAAGTGCTGGTGAGTGGAGCGCCTCGTGGCGTGTGTGTCTCGCGGGATCCCTCGCTGGATAACGTGACTTCTTCGGTGACTTCTTCAGACTCCTCCTCACAGGAGCTGGACTCAGCCCACGCTACCGAGGACTCCCACAGCTCAGAAGCTGCCGACGAACCCGACACAGCCCACGCCCGCACCATCACCTACTCCTCAGGTAGGTAGGTAGTTAGGTTGTTACATAAGGCAATGCTTTTCTTTTTCTCTTTCTCTCCGTACACTCAAAAGTTATTACAGAATTTTTCCAAGAGTTGCTCTCTCTCTCTCTCTCTCTCTCTCTCTCTCTCTCTCTCTCTCTTCCTAGTAAGACCATTGTACTTCAGTAACCATATTTTATCTATATACAGTTAATCACATGTGACCTGAATTACACACTTTCATCCAGTCGTCCTAAATTTCAACAATTTTTCAAGGGCTCACGAACGCTCTGACATTTACTTGTGAATGTTGTTAAGTTTATATGCTATTTATATTGGTGACCAATGCCTTTTTTTAGTCAAAAATTCTTAACGTTCAAGGGCATTTATTTAAGTATTAATTTTCTTAAAGTTATTAAGAGAGTTTTTATGGTGATGGTGTGGGTAGTTAGGTTTATATGGTGATCGTGTGGATAGTTTGGTTTATATAGTGATCGTGTGGGTAGTTTGGTTTATATGGGGATCGTGTGCGTAGTTTGGTTTATACAGTGATCGTGTGCGTAGTTTGGTTTATATAGTGATCGTGTGGGTAGTTTGGTTTATATGGTGATCGTGTGGGAAGTTAGGTTTATATGTAATCGTCCGGAGATACTATGATAAGGAATAACAATCTGAATCATTTTTCTTCTTACCTGGGCCCTGGGCCCTGGGCCCGGGGCCGGGGCTGCAACTTCAGTTATTCAGTGACCAAAGTTCACTCTTCGTTTGCTAATCCTCACAACGCCAGAGACTTGAACAAAAAGACTAGAAGACTTACCATCATCCTCCAAAGACCTTGACGGAACTCAAAAACTAAAGAAAAAGACTAGAAGACTTACCATCATCCTCCAAAGACCTAGACGGAACTCAAAAACTAAAGAAAAAGACTAGAAGACTTACCATTATCCTCCAAAGACCTTGACGGAACTCAAAAACTAAAGAAAAAGACTAGAAGGCATACCATCATCCTCCAAAGACCTTGACGGAACTCAAAAACTAAAGAAAAAGACTAGAAGACTTACCATTATCCTCCAAAGACCTTGACGGAACTCAAAAACTAAAGAAAAAGACTAGAAGACTTATCATCATCCTCCAAAGACCTTGACGGAACTCAAAAACTAAAGAAAAAGACTAGAAGACTTACCATCATCCTCCAAAGACCTTGAGGGAACTCAAAAACTAAAGAAAAAGACTAGAAGACTTACCATCATCCTCCAAAGACCTTGACGGAACTCAAAAACTAAAGAAAAAGACTAGAAGACTTACCATCGTCCTCCAAAGACCTTGACGGAACTCAAAAACTCTTTGGCTTCTCACTCTTAGCTGTAACCTTCACAAAATTTTTTAATCTCACAAAAAAAAAAAAAAAAATTAAAACTCTTTGAATGTTGGCCCTGACGAAAAAAAATGTTCTCGATTTTTATCTCTGAAATTTGCTTTTAAGATTTTTGCTTTGAGAATTTGTACCGAGCAAAAAAAATTTGCTTTGAATAATGGGTCTAATTAGGCACTTCAGCTGTGAAGGTTTATCCCTGATAAGCCTTTTGCTTCAGTGTGGACTGTAACTAAAGCTTCTGAAAAGCTAGGATAATATTGGATCACCGGGTAATCCCATTACTCTTGCTGAGTGAGCTTTCTTCTGACTCTCTCAGTTACATTGTTTATGCTGAGTGAGCTTTCCATTCCTGACTAAGTTACACTACTCCTTGATCATGGTCAAGAAAAACAACATCATCACGATGCTTTAAGGTCTAAAATTGCACAGCTGAATTTATATATCATATCGATCATTACTTCGATCATTATATTAATCATTGTATACACATACACATACGTGCATATACGTACATGCATATACATATACACATACATGTATATACATATGCATATTCCACGTTTGTTTAATAAGTGACTTGTAGAGGTGTGAAGGACAGATGTGTGTGCAGCAGTTATCTTCACTGCTACAGTAAAGATAACTGCCATAGTAAAGATAATTCTACAACCACTTGTAGTGAGAAGTGAGAGAGAAGCTTATGATAACGTTTGGGGGCGACTTGGACCATTTACAAGTCACACTAACACAGGAAGGTGAGGAAACCAGTATATAGAACATTTAAAAAGTTGGAAAGAATAAGATGTTTACCTGCTGGGTGCATACAGAACAAAATGGCACAATACCATGACTAGCTCTTCACCTTCGTGTGTTAGTGTGACTTGTAAATGGTCCAAATCGGAGCGAAACATCATTATAAGCTTGTCTTTCCTATGTGCGGGTTGTCTGTGTTGTTCCAGTCACGGTATTGCGCCTTATTGCTCTCTGTAGTATGTTGCATTTCTTTCTGTCTCTCTGCATGCAACTTTAACGTAACTTAAACTGCATGGTAAAGTAAAGTATCCTTACTTGAGATTATACAACTGACATACTCGGTATCTCGTTAAAGTTGTAAAGCTACATTAAGAAACTATTTAAAGTGTTTTTGGTATGTAATAATGACATCTTATTACTGTGAGTCAATAAAGGAATAGTCTTGTGTAATAATTGGGTCTTGACAACTAGTACCTTCGAGGATATTTTATTAAATCTGAATTTTTAATTTCGTCGTTGTAGCGGCTAGTTTATTGTAGACCCCATATCTATCCTATAGACGCTAGTGGCTAACTTACTGGGCACTCCATATCTATCCTATAGACACTAGTGGCTAACTTACTGGGCACTCCATATCCATCCTGTGGAGGCTATTGGCTAAGTTACTGGGCACCCCATGTCCATCCTACGGACGCTAGTGGCTAGTTTGCCGGGCTCCCCATAACCATGCTGTGGACGATAGCGCAAAAGTATATGGATACACTAAATACTTAGGAGGTAGACCCCAAACTGGTTAACAAGAGTACATATGAATATATATTTACAACTTATATTCCATCTTTGAAAGCAAATTTAGGATATTTACTCAATATTTGGCATCTCATTTCCATTAATAAAATACCCTGAAATATTATATAGGTCATTAGCGTCTGTATTTCTCAATAAGTGGACAATTAGGCATTTTACATTTAGTCTGATCATCTGTGTGTCTGCAAAACTGTCAGAAATACTACTTGCAACCAAGCGTAAGCCTGGCTACTGCAACATGAGTCAAGCTTTTCACATTGCAAGTTGCTCCATAGTGAGTGATACATATACTAAGGTTTCTGACTATATCAATATTACATTCTGATTTATTATTTACTTTTCTTCTGATGTTATTGCTAATTCTTGACACTATCTGAGGCAGGGAAACCTTGTAGAAGCCATCACACTACCTGGAGTGTACCTGGAGGACGTTCCCAGGATCAACCAGACTCTGATCCATAGGGAGGCCGGGTCATGGGCCGGGCCACGGGGGTGTTGAGTCGGACTAGAGATGTATCGGATGTGAAAATTTAGATATCCACGGATGCGGAAGTGTATGAGGATGTCTTACTTATTTTGCGGATGCGGATGTGGATGTAAGAAATTGTGCGGATGTTCCATGGATGTTGACGTGGATGTAAGAAACTGTGCAGATGGTCTGCGGATTTGAATGCAGATGCATATGCGGATGTCTGTTTACAGTAAAACGCGGGTACGGATGTGGATGCCAATGCGGATGTAAAAAAAGTGCGGATGTTCCACGGATGCGGATATCCGATACATCACTAGTGTTGACCCTAGGAATACCCTCCAGGTATACTCCAGGTAGTGTAATAAACTTTATACGGTTGTCCTATCTCAGCTTTTTTGACCCCAAAATCACATTTTTACAAAGTACTTCACCTATATTATAGCAGTTACTGTGCCTTTGACCTTTCCTAACTAATGTATTCTACTGTTTTCAGCACACTTTGCACGCTCCGCAAGTGAAGAGTCCACCTCTAGTTCTTAAACCAAAACTTAAACAATTCCAGAATAAATAAATCTTCCATTCGAGTAACTGACAGGTTCTCTGTAAGTCTTTGTAATATACTTCTGCTGCTGCTGTAACCGCTGTTGGTATGGTTCAGTGTTAGAGATCTTGTACCGAGACTCTCAGAACTCACACTGTTGTCTTCCGTGTTCTTTAGGTTCCCACGAAGCATGCAAAGAATTACCCCTTTTAATGTTAGTTCCAGTGGCACATTACTGTAATATGTTAGTTCCAGTGGCACATTACTGTAATATGTTAGTTCCAGTGGCACATTACTGTAATATGTTAGTTCCAGTGGCACATTACTGTAATATGTTAGTTCCAGTGGCACATTACTGTAATATGTTATAATCAGCGTGTAAAACTCCGTATTATAGTGCACTTTTGACACAAATAACCCGTATATAGGAGAGAGAAAAGATTATGACGACGTTTCGGTCTAATCTGTCACAAGTCAGTGCATTTTTTCGTAAATCCTATTGAAAGAAATACATCTGAAAATAAATACCACCTGTAAAGTCCTCCATAATACGTTTATTTCAAATTTAGACGTGTTTTTTCAATTACATTTCCCCCCAAATTGCCCTATACAGAAGAACCTTGTAAGACAGTTGACTTTAAAATTCTCCAAGAAATTGCCATTGGAACGGACGGCAAAATTAAAATCATGGCAATCAATGAGGCGAATCTTGGTATGTTTATTGGGGACAAAAGAACATACCTGGAGACAATGTATATACACAGATTTTGCTTAATAAATAAATATATATATATATATATATATATATATATATATATATATATATATATATATATATATATATATATATATATATATAAATATAAGGATAAATGTATATCTTACAGGAGATGGACCATACCAACATTTCCTTAATAATGAATTCGTTGGTTTTAAGGAGTGACTAAAATGGGACGTTAGGACCCAAAGTTTTCTGTTATCTCACCATTAATATTGTTTTTAATACCTGGCTGACTGGCCTTTGTGACTGATATTAAGGTTTCTCACTGGCTGTCTGTTTCTAGTAACTCTAACAGTGCTGTTTCCTGGCTGTCTGTTTCTTGTAACTCTTAACAGTGCTGTTTCCTGGCTGTCTGTTTCTTTGTAAATCTAACAGTGCTGTTTCCTGGCTGTCTGTTTCTTTGTAACTGTCAGTGCTGTTCCCTGGCTGTTTGTCCCTGGTAATTCTATCAGTGCTGTTCCCTGGCTGTCTGTCCCGGTAATTCTAACAGTGCTGTTCCCTGGTTGTCTGTCCCTGGCTGTCTGTCCCTGGCTGTCTGTCCCGGTAATTCTAACAGTGCTGTTCCCTGGTTGTCTGTCCCTGGCTGTCTGTCCCTGGCTGTCTGTCCCTGGCTGTCAGTCCCTGGCTGTCAGTCCCTGACTGTCTGTCCCTGGCTGTCAGTCCCTGGCTGTCATTCCCTGGCTGTCATTCCCTGGCTGTCATTCACTGGCTGTCATTCCCTGACTGTCAGTCCCTGAATGTCAGTCCCTGGCTGTCAGTCCCTGGCTGTCAGTCTCTGGCTGTCAGTCTCTGGCTGTCAGTCCCTGGCTGTCAGTCCCTGGCTGTCTGTCCATGGCTGTCTGTCCATGGCTGTCTGTCCCTGGCTGTCTTTTCCTGCCTGTCTGTCCCTGGCTTTCAGTCCCTGGCTTTTAGTCCCTGACTGTCAGTCCCTGACTGTCAGTCCCTGACTGTCAGTCCCTGACTGTCAGTCCCTGGCTGTCAGTCCCTGACTGTCAGTCCCTGACTGTCAGTCCCTGGCTGTCAGTCCCTGGCTGTCAGTCCCTGACTGTCAGTCCCTGACTGTCAGTCCCTGACTGTCAGTCCCTGGCTGTCAGTCCCTGGCTGTCAGTCCCTGGCTGTCAGTCCCTGACTGTCAGTCCCTGGCTGTCAGTCCCTGGCTGTCAGTCCCTGGCTGTCAGTCCCTGACTGTCAGTCCCTGGCTGTCAGTTCCTGACTGTCAGTCCCTGACTGTCAGTCCCTGACTGTCAGTCCCTGACTGTCAGTCCCTGGCTGTCAGTCCCTGGCTGTCAGTCCCTGACTGTCAGTCCCTGGCTGTCAGTCCCTGACTGTCAGTCCCTGACTGTCAGTCTCTGGCTGTCAGTCCCTGACTGTCAGTCCCTGACTGTCAGTCCCTGACTGTCAGTCCCTGGCTGTCAGTCCCTGACTGTCAGTCCCTGACTGTCAGTCCCTGGCTGTCAGTCCCTGACTGTCAGTCCCTGACTGTCAGTCCCTGGCTGTCAGTCCCTGGCTGTCAGTCCCTGACTGTCAGTCCCTGACTGTCAGTCCCTGACTGTCAGTCCCTGACTGTCAGTCCCTGACTGTCAGTCCCTGACTGTCAGTCCCTGACTGTCAGTCCCTGGCTGTCAGTCCCTGACTGTCAGTCCCTGACTGTCAGTCCCTGGCTGTCAGTCCCTGACTGTCAGTCCCTGACTGTCAGTCCCTGGCTGTCAGTCCCTGACTGTCAGTCCCTGGCTGTCAGTCCCTGGCTGTCAGTCCCTGACTGTCAGTCCCTGGCTGTCAGTCCCTGGCTGTCAGTCCCTGACTGTCAGTCCCTGGCTGTCAGTCCCTGGCTGTCAGTCCCTGGCTGTCAGTCCCTGACTGTCAGTCCCTGACTGTCAGTCCCTGGCTGTCAGTCCCTGACTGTCAGTCCCTGACTGTCAGTCCCTGACTGTCAGTCCCTGGCTGTCAGTCCCTGGCTGTCAGTCCCTGGCTGTCAGTCCCTGGCTGTCAGTCCCTGGCTGTCAGTCCCTGATTGTCAGTCCCTGACTGTCAGTCCCTGACTGTCAGTCCCTGACTGTCAGTCCCTGACTGTCAGTCCCTGACTGTCAGTCCCTGACTGTCAGTACCTGGCTGTCAGTCCCTGACTGTCAGTCCCTGGCTGTCAGTCCCTGGCTGTCAGTCCCTGACTGTCAGTCCCTGGCTGTCAGTCCCTGACTGTCAGTCCCTGACTGTCAGTCCCTGGCTGTCAGTCCCTGACTGTCAGTCCCTGACTGTCAGTCCCTGGCTGTCAGTCCCTGACTGTCAGTCCCTGACTGTCAGTCCCTGGCTGTCAGTCCCTGACTGTCAGTCCCTGACTGTCAGTCCCTGGCTGTCAGTCCCTGGCTGTCAGTCCCTGGCTGTCAGTCCCTGACTGTCAGTCCCTGACTGTCAGTCCCTGGCTGTCAGTCCCTGACTGTCAGTCCCTGGCTGTCAGTCCCTGGCTGTCAGTCCCTGGCTGTCAGTCCCTGGCTGTCAGTCCCTGGCTGTCAGTCCCTGACTGTCAGTCCCTGGCTGTCAGTCCCTGGCTGTCAGTCCCTGGCTGTCAGTCCCTGGCTGTCAGTCCCTGGCTGTCAGTCCCTGGCTGTCAGTCCCTGGCTGTCAGTCCCTGGCTGTCAGTCCCTGGCTGTCAGTTGAATGACATAACAGTTAAGTTTTGCATGAGATTTATTTTAAGTTTTTAATCTATATACATTTTTTAGTTATTGTTAGATAACATTCTATCACTGTTAGATAACATTCTATCACTGTTAGATAACATTCTATCACTGTTAGATAACATTCTATCACTGTTAGATAACATTCTATCACTGTTAGATAACATTCTATCACTGTTAGATAACATTCTATCACTTGTTAGATAACATTCTATCACTTGTTAGAGTACATTCTATTAGTTGTTAGATTACGTTCTATCACTTGTTAGATAACATTCTATCACTGTTAGATAACATTCTATCACTTGTTAGATAACATTCTATCACTGTTAGATAACATTCTATCACTGTTAGATAACATTCTATCACTGTTAGATAACATTCTATCACTGTTAGATAACATTCTATCACTGTTAGATAACATTCTATCACTGTTAGATAACATTCTATCACTGTTAGATAACATTCTATCACTTGTTAGAGTACATTCTATTAGTTGTTAGATTACGTTCTATCACTTGTTAGATAACATTCTATCACTGTTAGATAACATTCTATCACTTGTTAGATAACATTCTATCACTGTTAGATAACATTCTATCACTGTTAGATAACATTCTATCACTGTTAGATAGCATTCTATCACTGTTAGATAACATTCTATCACTGTTAGATAACATTCTATCACTTGTTAGATAACATTCTATCACTGTTAGATAACATTCTATCACTGTTAGATAACATTCTATCACTGTTAGATAACATTCTATCACTGTTAGATAACATTCTATCACTGTTAGATAACATT
Source organism: Cherax quadricarinatus (assembly GCF_038502225.1). NCBI lineage: Eukaryota > Metazoa > Arthropoda > Malacostraca > Decapoda > Parastacidae > Cherax > Cherax quadricarinatus. The sequence continues at coordinate 12,906,354 of NC_091357.1, read as the reverse complement.
CTATCACTGTTAGATAACATTCTATCACTGTTAGATAACATTCTATCACTTGTTAGATAACATTCTATCACTGTTAGATAACATTCTATCACTTGTTAGATAACATTCTATCACTTGTTAGAGTACATTCTATTAGTTGTTAGATTACGTTCTATCACTTGTTAGATAACATTCTATCACTGTTAGATAACATTCTATCACTTGTTAGATAACATTCTATCACTGTTAGATAACATTCTATCACTGTTAGATAACATTCTATCACTGTTAGATAACATTCTATCACTGTTAGATAACATTCTATCACTTGTTAGATAACATTCTATCACTGTTAGATAACATTCTATCACTGTTAGATAACATTCTATCACTGTTAGATAACATTCTATCACTGTTAGATAACATTCTATCACTGTTAGATAACATTCTATCACTGTTAGATAACATTCTATCACTGTTAGATAACATTCTATCACTGTTAGATAACATTCTATCACTGTTAGATAACATTCTATCACTGTTAGATAACATTCTATCACTGTTAGATAACATTCTATCACTGTTAGATAACATTCTATCACTGTTAGATAACATTCTATCACTGTTAGATAACATTCTATCACTGTTAGATAACATTCTATCACTGTTAGATAACATTCTATCACTGTTAGATAACATTCTATCACTGTTAGATAACATTCTATCACTGTTAGATAACATTCTATCACTTGTTAGATAACATTCTATCACTGTTAGATAACATTCTATCACTGTTAGATAACATTCTATCACTGTTAGATAACATTCTATCACTGTTAGATAACATTCTATCACTGTTAGATAACATTCTATCACTGTTAGATAACATTCTATCACTTGTTAGATAACATTCTATCACTGTTAGATAACATTCTATCACTATTAGATAACATTCTATCACTGTTAGATAACATTCTATCACTGTTAGATAACATTCTATCACTGTTAGATAACATTCTATCACTGTTAGATAACATTCTATCACTGTTAGATAACATTCTATCACTGTTAGATAACATTCTATCACTGTTAGATAACATTCTATCACTGTTAGATAACATTCTATCACTGTTAGATAACATTCTATCACTGTTAGATAACATTCTATCACTTGTTAGATAACATTCTATCACTGTTAGATAACATTCTATCACTGTTAGATAACATTCTATCACTGTTAGATAACATTCTATCACTGTTAGATAACATTCTATCACTGTTAGATAACATTCTATCACTGTTAGATAACATTCTATCACTGTTAGATAACATTCTATCACTGTTAGATAACATTCTATCACTGTTAGATAACATTCTATCACTGTTAGATAACATTCTATCACTTGTTAGATAACATTCTATCACTGTTAGATAACATTCTATCACTTGTTAGATAACATTCTATCACTTGTTTAGAGTACATTCTATTAGTTGTTAGATTACGTTCTATCACTTGTTAGATAACATTCTATCACTGTTAGATAACATTCTATCACTTGTTAGATAGCATTCTATCACTGTTAGATAACATTCTATCACTGTTAGATAACATTCTATCACTGTTAGATAACATTCTATCACTGTTAGATAACATTCTATCACTGTTAGATAACATTCTATCACTGTTAGATAACATTCTATCACTGTTAGATAACATTCTATCACTGTTAGATAACATTCTATCACTTGTTAGATAACATTCTATCACTGTTAGATAACATTCTATCACTTGTTAGATAACATTCTATCACTGTTAGATAACATTCTATCACTTGTTAGATAACATTCTATCACTTGTTAGATAACATTTTATCACTGTTAGATAACATTCTATCACTGTTAGATAACATTCTATCACTGTTAGATAACATTCTATCACTTGTTAGATAACATTCTATCACTGTTAGATAACATTCTATCACTTGTTAGATAACATTCTATCACTTGTTAGATAACATTCTATCACTGTTAGATAACATTCTATCACTTGTTAGATAACATTCTATCACTGTTAGATAACATTCTATCACTTGTTAGAGTACATTCTATTAGTTGTTAGATTACGTTCTATCACTTGTTAGATAACATTCTATCACTTGTTAGATAACATTCTATCACTTGTTAGATAACATTCTATCACTTGTTAGAGTACATTCTATTAGTTGTTAGATCACGTTCTATCACTTGTTAGATAACATTCTATCACTTGATATATTACATTCTATCACATGATAGATTACATTCTATCACTTGATAGATTACATTCTATCACTTGATAGATTATATTCTATCACATGATAGATTACATTCTATCACTTGATAGATTACATTCTATCAGCACTAGGAAGGGCAGACATGTCCTTCTCTCAGTTATATATAATAAATATCCGGACTCACGATACTTTAGTGAGAAAGATAAAGTGATGGAAAAACAAGACAAGACTGACTTCCCTTCCAATTTCACATCATATGCTGTATATATCTCATCATTCTCATTAGCATAGCTTGTCTCTATGAATGAGACACATGGTCAAGCCTTGGGTATCATTATTGGAGAAACTCTTCGCCTGCTCGGTAGACTTCTTGAGTCGAATATAGAGGAGACTATAATACTTCTCTCACAGACTCCAGTGTTATAGTCGTCTGTGTGTCCGGCTGTGTATCTACTGAAGATGCCTGCTGTGCAGGCGAAACGTTGCGGTAATGAAGATATACAAGGTTTCGCACACGTGTCTTGCTCATCAACTTGACTGTAGTGTCTGTCATCAATATAATGAGGCTTAAATCTCGCCCTTATTCCTCGCTGCAGCAGATTACTCTTGCCTCCGTCGACCCACCTGCTAAATACACTAAACAAATATTTAAACCCACAATTCATTACGTAAAAGTGTGGATGAAAATTTTTTCAGTCTGTGCTGGTTTCAGTCTGTGCTGGTTTCAGTCTGTGCTGGTTTCAGTCTGTGCTGGTTTCAGTCTGTGCTGGTTTCAGCCTGTGCTGGTTTCAGTCTGTGCTGGTTTCAGTCTGTGCTGGTTTCAGTCTGTGCTGGTTTCAGTCTGTGCTGGTTTCAGCCTGTGCTGGTTTCAGTCTGTGCTGGTTTCAGTCTGTGCTGGTTTCAGTCTGTGCTGGTTTCAGTCTGTGCTAGTTTCAGCCTGTGCTGGTTTCAGTCTGTGCTGGTTTCAGTCTGTGCTGGTTTCAGTCTGTGCTGGTTTCAGTCTGTGCTGGTTTCAGTCTGTGCTAGTTTCAGCCTGTGCTGGTTTCAGTCTGTGCTGGTTTCAGTCTGTGCTGGTTTCAGTCTGTGCTGGTTTCAGCCTGTGCTAGTTTCAGCCTGTGCTGGTTTCAGTCTGTGCTGGTTTCAGTCTGTGCTGGTTTCAGTCTGTGCTGGTTTCAGTCTGTGCTGGTTTCAGTCTGTGCTGGTTTCAGTCTGTGCTGGTGTCAGTCTGTGCTGGTTTCAGCCTGTGCTGGTTTCAGTCTGTGCTGGTTTCAGTGTGACTTCAGCCTTTGATTCTACGCTTCATTCTTCTCGTTCGCTTCAGCGTTGGTTTGCTCCTGTCAGATTGTATCGTCTCCTCTAATGCTTATTTATCAATACAAAAAATGTACGTTTGTGGTTTGATGTTGACTTATATTATCTTAGTTGAAGTGGTTTTCGCATTAATTATAAAGGATTTAATTGGCAGATAACATGACGCCAGTTTAAGAGTGCACTCCTGTGTTAACACTGTGTTTTGCTGTGTTGTGACTTAGTAAGTGTATCGTTCAGTTGTGTTTTAGTGTCGTTTGTCTGCGTTAGTGACCTTTGTATATATTTTATGTAGAGCAAATCTCTCTTCATGTGTATATAAAGAGAGGAAATTTCTCAATGTTCATATATATATATATATATATATATATATATATATATATATATATATATAATAAGATCATATATATATATATATATATATATATATATATATATATATATATATATATATATATATATATATATATATATATATATTTATATATACACTAACGAAATGTTAGTTATTGTGCAAGAATATTATTGTTAATATTACCAGTGACAATTGACTAAGTCAGCGAGACTTGTGAGTTTACTATCAGGTTTCATTTATACTTGTGAGTTTACTGTCAACTTCCATTTATACTTAGAATGTTTTCTTGACAACTGTGCTAGGTGGTGGAACTAGACAGTGGCGGAGATGCATCTCTCTTTCCTCCCTCATCTCCCTTCTTTCCTGTGTGGGTCGCAGTTGTGACTGTACCTCACAGGACAGACTCTGAGATTCTTATCTCAGTTCCCTCATGTTGCAAGCTTCCCTCATGAAACATTTGATAGTACGAAAAAACGTCGTCTTGTGCTGGTTCATTTACCTTTTGCGGCTTTTTTGCGTAAATCAGTACAGCAAAATAATATTAGAACGGGGATTCGAACCTTGGTCCATGTATATAGAAGGTCCAAGGCTGTAAATCACTAAGCCACGGAGCTTGCAGTAAGATTACAACCAGCACATCTGTGACTTAGTTGTCTCATACCACATCCCATGAAGTTTCGTCCAGGGATTCGATCTCCGGACCTCAGTGATGAAAACGCGACCCTCACCACTGAGCTACGGCTGTATGACCCTTGTGAGTTTAACTCTTAGCTTTCATAATAATAATAATAATAATAATAATAATAATAATAATAATAATAATAATAATAATAATAATAATAATAATTGTGGTACATCTGGTGTCACATCCGTCAAGGCCAGAGTTCGGAAACACAAGTGGTGGGTCTGCCTCCTGTATCACCACTCTCACTTCCACACCTCACTTCTGCCTCCAGTATAAGAGACTAAATTATCTACATATTTTTTTAGGGGATAAAACCATTATTTTTATAAATAATTTGCATCGTTGTTTCGAGCTAGGCGAGAAGAGTTAGGTGGTGTGTCTGTATTGCTATTACCGAACAGAGGATCGATCCTTCAGCTTTCCTAATGCTGATATAGTTCAACTTAGGTCACACTTGATCCTGGTTATTGTCTACGTCAGAGTTTCTTCCTAGCACTCACAGGATTTAATCTCATAGATGTGACCCATGAACGTGAACCTATTAATGTCACATATCCTATTTCACCCCTATTTTATTTATTTTGTTTAGTGGAAAAGGAAAGGGAATAGGAAGCACCATAGTTCCTGATATCTTCCCAAAGATTTGTCTCCCGAAGACTTGTCTTCCAAAGACTTGTCTCCCGAAGACTTGTCTTCTCAATACTTGTCTCCCGAAGACTTGTCTTCCAAAGACTTGTCTCCCGAAGACTTGTCTTCTCAATACTTGTCTCCCGAAGACTTGTCTTCTCAATACTTGTCTCCCAAAGACTTGTCTCCCAAAGTTTTGTCTCCCAAACACTTGCCTACTTCAAGACTTGTCTCCCAAAAACTTGTCTCCTCAAGACTCATCTCCTCTAATTGTCCAATTCCTGCCAGACATGTTTAGGACATGATGTTCCAGGTGATCTGGCCTACTTAGCCTGGGTTCATAACATACAAGTTGTCTAATGTATATCTTTGTGTGCACAGGTTGTGGAGGTAGCAGCGGAGGCGAGTCTGGATACGTTTCGCCCTACCTAAGTGCCGAGCGTTCTGGCTTGGTCACGCTGGGACCGTCCCTGCTGCTCACAAGATCAACCATTGCTCAGTACGACACTAAGCGTACCATCACCACAGTTGTTGCGCCCAGGTCTTCCTTCGATGAAAACCGCGTCAGAATACAAGTGCCTGCAGCAGCTGCTGTGGCGGCAGCAGCAGCAGCGGGAGGCGGTGCGAGAGGGCTGCCAACAGCAACAGCAGCAGCAGCAGCAGCAGCAGTCAACACTGGAGCGGAAACGACAGTAACAGTTTCGAGGCCGGAGCAGCAGCAACAGAGTGTAGAGGGGCCATCATCTCAGGGCAAAGAGTCACCGCTATACACTCTGAGGGCAAGCGAAGCTGAAGCGACAGCTGCAAGACGCTTACACGCCGAAACCAGACTACCAGCACCCGCTCGCTCACTCTCTCAGAGCCCCTCTACAGATGGTCTTCAGGAGCACCCAAGAAAGCCTTCGCCTAACAGGTCTCCGAGGTTCGTGTAGTTGTGTGGTCCACTGGCCACAGACCATAGCTTCTCTCACCTCGTTGCCAGCACCACACACACACCAGCATCATATACTCATATGTTAGTACTCCAGCCAGTGTGTACTCAGAAGTGCTTAGTTACGTACCTTGAGCTCTGTGCGAGGATCGTTGATACAGTAGTATTGTTACTACCCATTATGTGGTCACCAGTCGCCCATGCAAGTATCATACCATGTAGGTATCTTATCATGCAGGTGTCATACCATGAAAGAATCATACCAGTTGTCAGTTGATTATGAAGTTATCATCGACACAGTCCGCACGTAGATAACTTTCACAGTTCTTATTAGTCAGCATGGAAGGTGTCAGCAACACGAGGTCCTTAGTGTCAACTTCCACCACAAAGTCGTTAGACAGTGTCAGCCACCATTACAAGGTTCCCAGACAGCGTCAGCCACCATTACAAGGTTCCCAGACAGTGTCAACCACCATTACAAGGTTCACAGAGAGCGTCAGCCACCATTACAAGGTTCACAGAGAACGTCAGCCACCATTACAAGGTTCACAGAGAGCGTCAGCCACCATTACAAGGTTCACAGACAGCGTCCGCCACCATACAGCAGTGTAGTAACCAGGATCACAACATCAGCGTTAAATATCACCACCAGTACATCCATTCCACACATCATTATCCAATATCCTTAAACCGTCACCAGATGCGTTGTAAACAAGACGGGGCACAGAATTCCTCACAAGTTACAGCCACTGTCAGTGTGTTTCGTGGGAGATACATACATTCAGATTACAGAAGTTTAAAATACATTAATTTGTAACAAATTGTCTTGAACAAATCTAATTTATCAATGATTTTTAAGTAACTTCATTTTTGGCTGCTTACTTGTATCAAGGGACTTTACTTGCTAACGATGTTACGAGTGGCAGGTCAAGACGTTAGTAGTGGCAGGTCAAGACATTAGTAGTGGCAGGTCAAGATGTTAATGGTGGCAGGCCAAGATGTTAATAGTAGCAGGTAAAGATGTTAGTAGTGGCAGGTCAAGACGTTAGTAGTGGCAGGTCAAGACGTTAGTGGTGGCAGGTCAAGATGATAGTAGTGGCAGGTCAAGACGTTAGTAGTGGCAAGTCAAGACGTTAGTAGTGGCAGGTCAAGATGATAGTAGTGGCAGGTCAAGACGTTAGTAGTGAGAGGTCAAGATGTTAATGGTGGCAGGTAAAGATGTTAGTAGTGACAGGTCAAGAGATGCCAAGACTCTGGCCTCACGTAGACTAACTTAACTCTCCTCAACTGGTCATAAATATCCCACACAAATGTCTCAGCATAAATTATGAATATGTGTTAATGGCGTTAATGTGCGTCTCTCTCCAAGGATACTTCAATAGCCACCTCTTGTGTAAATATTGCATGTAATGGCTTACAAATATGAGAGAGAGAGAGAGAGAGAGAGAGAGAGAGAGAGAGAGAGAGAGAGAGAGAGAGAGAGAGAGAGAGAGAGAGAGAGAGAGAGAGAGAGAAACAGACAGACAGACAGACAGACAGAGACAGAGAGAGAAAAACAGACGGACAGAGAGAGAGAGAGAGAGAGAGAGAGAGAGAGAGAGAGAGAGAAACAGAGAGAGAGAGAGAGACAGAGAGAGAGAGAGAGAGAGAGAGAGAGAGAGAAACAGACAGAGAGAGAGAGACTTACCATCTTCCTAACACTTTCCCACTTATAACAAAACATGTATGTTATCAGTATTTCTAGTTAGGTTAGTTGTGTCTATAGTTAAAATCACGATGTGTATATGATTGTTTGTGTAGTGTGTGTATAGCAAGGTTTGATGTGTATATTGTATGATTTAGTGTGTGTATACTGAAATTCAGTGTGCGTATATAGAGATATTTAGTGTGTGTGTGTATGATACGATTCTGTGTGTGTGTGTGTGTGTGTGTGTGTGTGTGTGTGTGTGTGTGTGTGTGTGTGTGTGTGTGTGTGTGTGTGTGTGTGTGTGTGTGTATAGCAAGATTCATTGTGTGTATAGTGAGATTTAGTGTGAGTGTACATACATTGTGATTCAGTGTATGCATAGTATGAGTCACAGTGTGTATAGTATGAGTCACAGTGTGTATAGTATGAGTCACAGTGTGTATAGTATGAGTCACAGTGTGTATAGTATGAGTCACAGTGTGTATAGTATGAGCCACAGTGTGTATAGTGTGAGTCACAGTGTGTATAGTATGAGTCACAGTGTGTATAGTATGAGCCACAGTGTGTATAGTATGAGTCACTGTGTATAGTATGAGTCACAGTGTGTATAGTATGAGTCACAGTGTGTATAGTATGAGTCACAGTGTGTATAGTATGAGTCACAGTGTGTATAGTATGAGTCACAGTGTGTATAGTATGAGTCACAGTGTGTATAGTATGAGTCACAGTGTGTATAGTATGAGTCACAGTGTGTATAGTATGAGTCACAGTGTGTATAGTATGAGTCACAGTGTGTATAGTATGAGTCACAGTGTGTATAGTATGAGTCACAGTGTGTATAGTATGAGTCACAGTGTGTATAGTATGAGTCACAGTGTGTACAGTATGAGTCACAGTGTGTATAGTTATCCATTAGCATTCATGATATACACAATTTCATACATCACTATACAGCTATAGGCTGTTTTATACATTAGCAGGTGTATAACTGGTCATTCAGAACCACGAGGCCGGTCATATCTCCATGGTATATAGGTCACATCTCCCTCATATATAGGTCACGTCTCCCTCATATATCTCCCTCGAATATAGGTCACATCTCCCTCGAATATAGGTCACATCTCCCTCGAATATAGGTCATATCTCCCTCGAATATAGGTCATATCTCCCTCGAATATAGGTCACATCTCCCTCGAATATAGGTCATATCTCCCTCGAATATAGGTCACATCTCCCTCGAATATAGGTCATATCTCCCTCGAATATAGGTCATATCTCCCTCGTATATAGCGCTAATATATAGGTAAGGAGAGACTCGGTTTCCTGCCTAGTTTAACCAGACTGTGGATTGTATCTAGTGAAGAGCTAAACCCGGGTGGTGGGGGCCAGGATAGTGGAGGCTCGCTCCTCCGTTCCTTGATTGCAGCTGGCTTTGTGTTGATCTATCAGGCTGTTGGTAGCATCCGGCTCCTGAGAGGCAGGAAATGAAGTATTTGGGATTATTGGTGGAATGTAAATTTTTTCCCATGGCGAAATGCTCTTGATCTGAGGTGCTGGAGCCGACCTTCTGGTCAGGTGAAGAAAGAGCCTGCTGACCATTTGGTCACGTGAGCACCTGTGAGTGTAAAGCTTACTACCAGTGTGAAGCTCACTACCAGTGTGAAGCTCACTGTCAGTGTGAAGCTTACTACCAGTGTGAAGCTCACTACCAGTGTGAAGCTTACTACCAGTGTGAAGCTCACTACCAGTGTGAAGCTCACTGTCAGTGTGAAGCTTACTGCCAGTGTGAAGCTCACTACCAGTGTGAAGCTTACTACCAGTGTGAAGCTCACTACCGATGTGAAGCTCACTGTCAGTGTGAAGCTCACTGCCAGTGTGAAGCTCACTACCAGTGTGAAGCTTACTACCAGTGTGAAGCTCACTACCAGTGTGAAGCTCACTGTCAGTGTGAAGCTCACTGCCAGTGGGAAGCTCACTGCCAGTGTGAAGCTCACTACCAGTGTGAAGCTCACTACCAGTGTGAAGCTTACTACCAGTGTGAAGCTCAATGTCAGTGTAAAGCTCACTGCCAGTGTGAAGCTCACTACCAGTGTGAAGCTCACTACCAGTGTGAAGCTCAATGTCAATGTGAAGCTCACTACCAGTGTGAAGCTCACTGCCAGTGTGAAGCTCACTGCCAGTGTGAAGCTTATTACCAGTGTGAAGCTTACTACCAGTGTGAAGCTTACTACCAGTGTAAAGCTCACTAACAGTGTGAAGCTTACTACCAGTTTGAAGCTTACTACCAGTGTGAAGCTTACTACCAGTGTGAAGCTCACTACCAGTGTGAAGCTCACTGCCAGTGTGAAGCTTACTACCAATGTGAAGCTTACTACCTGTGTGAAGCTTACTACCAGTGTGAAGCTCACTACCAGTGTGAAGCTCACTACCAGTGTGAAGCTCACTACCAGTGTGAAGCTTACTACCAGTGTGAAGCTTACTATCAGTTTGAAGCTTACTACCAGTGTGAAGCTTACTACCAGTGTGAAGCTTACTACCAGTGTGAAGCTTACTACCAGTTTGAAGCTTACTACCAGTGTGAAGCTTACTACCAGTGTGAAGCTTACTACCAGTGTGAAGCTCACTACCAGTGTGAAGCTCACTGCCAGTGTGAAGCTTACTACCAATGTGAAGCTTACTACCAGTGTGAAGCTTACTACCAGTGTGAAGCTCACTACCAGTGTGAAGCTCACTACCAGTGTGAAGCTTACTACCAGTGTGAAGCTCACTACCAGTGTGAAGCTCACTACCAGTGTGAATCTTACTACCAGTATGAAGCTTACTACCAGTGTGAAGCTTACTACCAGTGTGAAGCTTACTACCAGTGTGAAGCTTACTACCAGCGTGAAGCTCACTGCCCGCGTGAAGCTTACTACCAGCGTGAAGCTCACTGCAAGTGTGAAGCTTACTACCAGTGTGACTCTCACTACCAGTGTGAAGCTCACTGCCAGTGTGAAGCTTACTACCAGTGTGAAGCTCACTACCAGTGTGAAGCTTACTACAAGTGTGAAGCTCACTACCAGTGTGAAGCTCACTACCAGTGTGAAGCTTACTACCAGTGTGAAGCTTACTACCAGTGTGAAGCTCACTACCAGTGTGAAGCTCACTACCCGTGTGAAGCTCACTACCAGTGTGAAGCTTACTACCAGTGTGAAGCTTACTACCAGTGTGAAGCTCACTACCAGTGTGAAGCTCACTACCAGTGTGAAGCTTACTACCAATGTGAAGCTTACTACCAGTGTGAAGCTCACTACCAGTGTGAAGCTTGCTGCCAGTGTGAAGCTTACTACCAGTGTGAAGCTCACTACCAGTGTGAAGCTCACTACCAGTGTGAAGCTTACTACCAGTGTGAAGCTCACTACCAGTGTGAAGCTTACTACCAGAGTGAAGCTTACTACCAGTGTGAAGCTCACTGTCAGTGTGAAGCTTACTACCAGTGTGAAGCTTACTACGAGTGTGAAGCTCACTACCAGTGTGAAGCTTACTGCCAGTGTGAAGCTTACTACCAGTGTGAAGCTCACTACCAGTGTGAAGCTCACTACCAGTGTGAAGCTTACTACCAGTGTGAAGCTCACTACCAGTGTGAAGCTTACCAGAGTGAAGCTTACTACCAGTGTGAAGCTCACTGTCAGTGTGAAGCTTACTACCAGTGTGAAGCTCACTACCAGTGTGAAGCTCACTACCAGTGTGAAGCTTACTACCAATGTGAAGCTTACTACCAGTGTGAAGCTCACTACCAGTGTGAAGCTTACTGCCAGTGTGAAGCTTACTACCAGTGTGAAGCTCACTACTAGTGTGAAGCTCACTACCAGTGTGAAGCTTACTACAAGTGTGAAGCTCACTACCAGTGTGAAACTTACTACCAGTGTGAAGCTCACTACCAGTGTGAAGCTCACTACCAGTGTGAAGCTTACTACCAGTGTGAAGCTCACTACCAGTGTGAAGCTTACTACCAGTGTGAAGCTCACTACCAGTGTGAAGCTTACTACCAGTGTGAAGCTCACTACCAGTGTGAAGCTTACTACCAGTGTGAAGCTCACTACCAGTGTGAAGCTTACTACCAGTGTGAAGCTCACTACCAGTGTGAAGCTTACTACCAGTGTGAAGCTCACTACCAGTGTGAAGCTTACTACCAGTGTGAACCTTACTACTAGTGTGAAGGTTACTACCAGTGTGAAGCTCACTACCAGTGTGAAGCTTACTACCAGTGTGAAGCTTACTACCAGTGTGAAGCTTACTACCAGTGTGAAGCTTACTACCAGTGTGAAGCTTACTACCAGTGTGAAGCTCACTACCAGTGTGAAGCTCACTACCAGTGTGAAGCTCACTACCAGTGTGAAGCTTACTACCAGTGTGAAGCTTACTACCAGTGTGAAGCTTACTACCAGTGTGAACCTTACTACCAGTGTGAAGCTTACTACCAGTGTGAAGCTCACTACCAGTGTGAAGCTTACTACCAGTGTGAAGCTTACTACCAATGTGAAGCTCACTACCAGTGTGAAGCTTACTACCAGAGTGAAGCTCACTACCAGTGTGAAGCTTACTACCAGAGTGAAGCTCACTACCAGTGTGAAGCTCACTGCCAGTGTGAAGCTTGCTACCAGAGTGAAGCTTACTACCAGTGTGAAGCTTACTACCAGTGTGAAGCTTACTACCAGTGTGAAGCTTACTACCAGAGTGAAGCTTACTACCAGTGTGAAGCTTACTACCAGAGTGAAGCTCACTACCAGTGTGAAGCTTACTACCAGAGTGAAGCTCACTACCAGTGTGAAGCTTACTACCAGAGTGAAGCTCACTACACAGTTATCATACCCAGTAACTTACATGTGAATCACGTAGGACAAGCCCTCAGAGGTCGGTCGGTCTTATTTACACTGGGATCCTCTGCCACAACATTATGGTGAGGATGTGGATAATTGGTTCAGAGAACCATCAGGTTGATAAATTAGACACATGTGTAACATTTGGTATCTTTATTGTGGAAACGTTTCGCCACACAGTGGCTTCATCAGTGCAGTGCAAAGAAGAATGGTTGACGATCAGAAAGGGGTTGAGGTAATCAGTCCCTCAGCTTGGAGTCGATGTAGTCAGTCCGTGAGTCTTGAAAAGATTGATGGAGTGATCAAAATGTGAATCATATTATACACACTGTGAATCAAGATAGTCTCCGTGTGATTGTGTGTATGCTTGTACTCATCTATTTGTGCTTGCAGGGGTCGAATCGTAGCTCCTGGCCCTGCCTCTTCGTTTGTCGTTACTAGGTCCACTCTCTGCTCCAAGATCTTTATCGTGTGTAGGAATTCTGTTTACAGAATACCTGTGTTTACAGAAGGAGGTAAACTGTAGCAAGCTCTCGGCATGTTAAATTCTGATTGTCACTTATGTTGTTTGGTACACGGCGGTCCTGTCAAAAGAACCCTTTTTATAAATACATATTCATTGTCGGAGCTGTGCTAATCATGGCGTCCACTGAGAGGACATGCACGCCTCCGTATAGCGATAAAACTCTCAGATGAAAGCACTATTATACGATGTAACGAAGACACTCCAAACACTATTCTCAGCTAAGCTAGAATTTGGAGATATGTGTTCAGACGACGTTCGATTTGTCCTGGAATATTATCAGCACACGACTTGTGGTGTCTTGAACTGTTCCATTATTGATAAATTAGACACACTTGGGTGTTTTTATTGAGGAAACGTTTCGCCACACAGTGGCTTTATCAGTCCAATACGAAGAAGAATAGTGAAAATCAGGAGTTTGAGGTAATCAGTCCATCAATCTTGAAAAGAATACTTCTTCTTTTCAAGATTGATGGATTGATCACATCGATTCCAGGCTGAGGGACTGACAACCTCAAATACTTCCTCATTTCGCAACTACAACTGCTGCCTCTGTAAGAAGACTACTGTGTTGGCTTCTTACAGAGGCAGCCTACTGTGTTGGCTTCTTACAGAGGCAGCCTACTGTGTTGGCTTCTTACAGAGGCAGCCTACTGTGAAGATCACTGCAGAGGCGGCCTACTGTGTAGGCTTCTTACAGAGGCAGCCTACTGTGTAGGCTTCTTACCGGGTTTGGTAATGGAGTTTTGGATAAGTGGAACCGCCTCCTGAGTAGCATCATTGACGCTAAAAGGTTGTCTAGTAATCTGTTCGCCTTTTTGTGCACACTTAGGCACTGCTGTCTTGTGTGGAAAAAGCCACTTATTTAAATAAAAATCGAGTGTATATACACTGACATACCTGGAGTATACCTTAAGAGGGTTTCGGGGGTCAACGCCCCCGTGGCCCAGTCTGTCCCCAGATGTTATTCAAGTGTCTAATTGTTTATCTTGTCGGTATCGTATATTATTCATCTCCATAATTTGGATGAATAAACACAGTGAGACAAACACCTGCTACTCATATCATGTCTTACGGGGGAAAAATATCTAAAAACGCAATTGTGTTAAAATTTATGAGTTGATGGACTCTCATGTGTCTTGGGTAAACCCTGGCCTGTTTATTTTCGATTTATGGGGAAGCGTCAAGCTCGTAGGGGGTAATACAGAGCCTGTGGAATAGGAGATAATGTGTGGTCTAGGGTAGGGAAGACAGCTGCAGGTCTTTGGATCAAGAGTCCTACACCATCCTGGAGAGATTCGCTTAATTGATCTACTAAGATGTTTGAAACAAGCTAGGCACGACGATCACCCGGAAACATGTGAATGTTTCAGCCAAGGAGTAAGGAACCACCTGACGCCATTGTTCATCAAGACGACCCTAAATAACGCTTAGGAAAGTCCTCCAGTACAACCATGTTAAGAGCATCATTTCCAGCGTCCGTGAACACAAGTTTTTAAAACCTGTCTCTCTAGCTAACCAACAGTGACTACGTTGAACACAGACTGTGAAACACAGCTCTGAAGTGAGATATGTGAGTGTACATCCTCCCCTTGTCAATGGGGTTTTCCGTAGTGCTGCCGGAAGATGCGTCAGTAAATCGACTCCTGACTGTGGGATTCAGTAGTGTTGCGGGCAGCATACACGAGGGGCACTCAGACCCCCCTTCCACTAACTCTATACGTCGGAGTATACAACAATATCCACTGCTGTATCTGTGTTGCAAGAAGCTGTACTCTGACTAAACAAGTTTAAGTAACCAACAAGCAGACTATATGTGTGCGTGCGTGTGTGTGTGTGTGTGTGTGTGTGTGTGTGTGTGTGTGTAAGCGTTTACACTGGCCAGACATAGAATGTACCGATTCCTGTCAAGTACTGAAGCTGTGTATGTACTGTTCATAAGACGACCACCGGTGTATATGTCATGTGAACACTAATGTGTACATAAATCCAATGATAGACTGTAAGTCATTAATTCAATACGCAAGAGAAAATAAAATATCCATGGACATAGGATGTGAATTATGTGTCTTTGTGACATTAATAGACTATATTTTTACACGACATAAACTTAATATAATGTGAACTAGAAGAAACACTTAATGTAATATCAACCACGAGGAACACTTACTGTAATATTTAAGCCACAAGAAATATTTAATATCTTAAAACCACGAGGAACACTTAAAGTAATACCTGAAACCAAAGCAAAGATTTACTGTAATATCCTAAAACCAAAAGAAAGACTAATATAAAATTTAAATAACTTCCTCTGTTAACTAAGGTTCTC
>NC_091357.1:12865798-12885798 GCF_038502225.1 Cherax quadricarinatus | reverse complement strand
TACACCTATGCACATGCATATATGTATACATATGTACACACCTATGCACATGCGTACATGTATACACATGAACACACCTATGCACATGCATACATGTATACATATGTACACACCTATGCACATGAGTACATGTGTACCTATGTACACACCTATGCACATGCATACATGTATACATATGTACACACCTATGCACATGCGTACATGTATACATATGTACACACCTATGTACATGTGTACATATATACACCTATGCACATGCGTACATGTATACATATGTACACACCTATGCACATGCATACATGTATACATATGTACACACCTATGCACATGCATACATGTATACATATGTACACACCTATGCACATGCATACATGTATACATATGTATACACCTATGCACATGAGTACATGTATACATATGTACACACCTATGCACATGCATACATGTATACATATGTATACACCTATGCACATGAGTACATGTATACATATGTATACACCTATGCACATGCATACATGTATACACATGTACACACCTATGCACATGCATACATATGCATAGCTTATTTTTTTGTAGCGGACTTTTATACTGGTGAAGAGCTTTTGAACCAAGGAATTGGAGGTATCCTACCTTTCCTTGGATCAAACCTGATTGCCTTCCATTCTACAGGCAGTGTCTGAACCTTGCAGGTTTAGCGCTTTCCTTTGATTATAAATTTTTTTGAGGGAAATTATGTGTCCGAAAGCGTTCAAAAGCAACGAATAAAATTGCTATATATTAAAAAATCGAAATATGACATTTTGTTGTATTTTAGTTTAAGTTCATATAGAAGACACTTCTTTTATACATTTTTTTAAAGTAAATTGAAAAATTTAAGTAAATGAGGGAAATATGAAGTTCGCTCGAGGGTTGAAACATAAAAAAAAATCATGTTCGAATGATTAAAAAGTTTACGTTGTTGATGACTATTTTTGCAAAATTTACATATACAAAAGACATATATTGTAGTAAAATCTTTATATTATTAAAACAAAATAGTAGCAACATTACACGATTTATTACGCCCTAATTAAGAGGAATAAAATGGCATGAAGAGTTAACAAAGTCAGGAAGGAGGATCGGGACACGGGGAGTTTTAGGCGGGAGAGTCGGTAAGAAAGCGACTCTGAGACCCGTCATGGCGGACGACAGTGTACTAGGCTCGCTGCTCCTCTGTTTTTTGCTGATATTTGTGGCAGAAATGAGAGGTAACCGTTATGTAGTGTGTAGAAGGCGAGCTGTGGTGAAGATGTATATATACATACACCGTGAAGTGTATATATATTGAGAGTGATTAGTGTAGTCTCAAAAATAAACTTCCGAGTTACTGTTTGTCGGTATTCCTATATATATATATATATATAATATATATATATATATATATATATATATATATATATATATATATATATATATATATATATATATATATATATTATGTGTGTATATATGTGTAGGGAGTTTCAGTCAAGTTTTTCTTCCCATATTATCGGGTTGGTGACTGTGACTCCCCTGACTTGCTGAGAATAAGTTTAAAGCAATCTCGGATGTGATTCCCTCTAAAGAGGTGCCTTATGCGGGTGATCGGCTCTTAATCCAAGTGATAGGAGCTATCCTGCTATTATATCCAATCTGAGTACCTCCCATTCTCAAGCTGTGTTAACCTACGTTATGAATGTAAGATCGTGATTACTGGGCTGTGAATTAAAGTTGTTGGTGAGACAAAAGGACACAAGTGCAACTAATGTGACATTTTATTGTGGCAACGTTTCGCTCTCCAGGAGCTTTGTCAAGCTGTAACAGTAAAAACGTCACATTAGTTGTACATGTGTCATTTTACCCAACATATTGTGGGTAATTCTCCCGTTATTGTTCGTCGTCAGTTCAACTATCCACACCCCTCAAGGGAGGTTCCTTGACGCTGGTGAGGGGCTCTTGATCTAGGGAATTGGATCTGTGCTCCAGTTCCCTGAATTAAGCCTGAATACCTTCCATCCCCCACAGGCGCTGTATAATCCTACGGGTTTAGCGCTTCCCTTCATAATAATAATAATAATAATCAACTATCCAGATCTACCTTTAACCACAGATTATGTAAAGAGTTCTGGTGAACAACTTGTTCATGTTATTGATCTAACTTAAAAAGAGATGTTAAATGGCTGCTGCTGTCTTAATAGAGCAGTGCTTCCACTGCTGCTGTTAGACCACATGTCTTACTAGAGCAGTGCTTCCACTGCTCCTGTTAGACCACATGTCTTTCTAGAGCAGTGCTTCCACTGCTGCTGTTAGACCACATGTCTTACTAGAGCAGTGCTTCCACTGCTGCTGTTAGACCACATGTCTTCCTAGAGCAGTGCTTCCACTGCTGCTGTTAGACCACATGTCTTCCTAGAGCAGTGTTTCCACTGCTGCTGTTAGACCACATGTCTTCCTAGAGCAGTGCTTCCACTGCTGCTGTTAGACCACATGTCTTGCTAGAGCAGTGCTTCCACTGCTGCTGTTAGACCACATGTCTTCCTAGAGCAGTGCTTCCACTGCTGCTGTTAGACCACATGTCTTCCTAGAGCAGTGCTTCCACTGCTGCTGTTAGACCACATGTCTTCCTAGAGCAGTGCTTCCACTGCTGCTGTTAGACCACATGTCTTCCTAGAGCAGTGCTTCCACTGCTGCTGTTAGACCACATGTCTTCCTAGAGCAGTGCTTCCACTGCTGCTGTTAGACCACATGTCTTCCTAGAGCAGTGCTTCCACTGCTGCTGTTAGACCACATGTCTTCCTAGAGCAGTACTTCCACTGCTGCTGTTAGACCACATGTCTTCCTAGAGCAGTGCTTCCACTGCTGCTGTTAGACCACATGTCTTCCTAGAGCAGTACTTCCACTGCTGCTGTTAGACCACATGTCTTCCTAGAGCAGTGCTTCCACTGCTGCTGTTAGACCACATGTCTTCCTAGAGCAGTACTTCCACTGCTGCTGTTAGACCACATGTCTTCCTAGAGCAGTGCTTCCACTGCTGCTGTTAGACCACATGTCTTCCTAGAGCAGTGTTTCCACTGCTGCTGTTAGACCACATGTCTTCCTAGAGCAGTACTTCCACTGCTGCTGTTAGACCACATGTCTTCCTAGAGCAGTGCTTCCACTGCTGCTGTTAGACCACATGTCTTCCTAGAGCAGTACTTCCACTGCTGCTGTTAGACCACATGTCTTCCTAGAGCAGTGCCTCCACTGCTGCTGTTAGACCACATGTCTTCCTAGAGCAGTGCTTCCACTGCTGCTGTTAGACCACATGTCTTCCTAGAGCAGTGCTTCCACTGCTGCTGTTAGACCACATGTCTTCCTAGAGCAGTGCTTCCACTGCTGCTGTTAGACCACATGTCTTCCTAGAGCAGTGCTTCCACTGCTGCTGTTAGACCACATGTCTTCCTAGAGCAGTGCTTCCACTGCTGCTGTTAGACCACATGTCTTCCTAGAGCAGTGCTTCCACTGCTGCTGTTAGACCACATGTCTTCCTAGAGCAGTGCTTCCACTGCTGCTGTTAGACCACATGTCTTCCTAGAGCAGTGCTTCCACTGCTGCTGTTAGACCACATGTCTTCCTAGAGCAGTGCTTCCACTGCTGCTGTTAGACCACATGTCTTCCTAGAGCAGTGCTTCCACTGCTGCTGTTAGACCACATGTCTTCCTAGAGCAGTGCTTCCACTGCTGCTGTTAGACCACATGTCTTCCTAGAGCAGTGCTTCCACTGCTGCTGTTAGACCACATGTCTTCCTAGAGCAGTGCTTCCACTGCTGCTGTTAGACCACATGTCTTCCTAGAGCAGTGCTTCCACTGCTGCTGTTAGACCACATGTCTTCCTAGAGCAGTGCTTCCACTGCTGCTGTTAGACCACATGTCTTCCTAGAGCAGTGCTTCCACTGCTGCTGTTAGACCACATGTCTTCCTAGAGCAGTGCTTCCACTGCTGCTGTTAGACCACATGTCTTCCTAGAGCAGTGCTTCCACTGCTGCTGTTAGACCACATGTCTTCCTAGAGCAGTGCTTCCACTGCTGCTGTTAGACCACATGTCTTCCTAGAGCAGTGCTTCCACTGCTGCTGTTAGACCACATGTCTTCCTAGAGCAGTGCTTCCACTGCTGCTGTTAGACCACATGTCTTCCTAGAGCAGTGCTTCCACTGCTGCTGTTAGACCACATGTCTTCCTAGAGCAGTGTTTCCACTGCTGCTGTTAGACCACATGTCTTCCTAGAGCAGTGCTTCCACTGCTGCTGTTAGACCACATGTCTTCCTAGAGCAGTGTTTCCACTGCTGCTGTTAGACCACATGTCTTCCTAGAGCAGTGCTTCCACTGCTGCTGTTAGACCACATGTCTTCCTAGAGCAGTGCTTCCACTGCTGCTGTTAGACCACATGTCTTCCTAGAGCAGTGCTTCCACTGCTGCTGTTAGACCACATGTCTTCCTAGAGCAGTGCTTCCACTGCTGCTGTTAGACCACATGTCTTCCTAGAGCAGTGCTTCCACTGCTGCTGTTAGACCACATGTCTTCCTAGAGCAGTGCTTCCACTGCTGCTGTTAGACCACATGTCTTCCTAGAGCAGTGCTTCCACTGCTGCTGTTAGACCACATGTCTTCCTAGAGCAGTGCTTCCACTGCTGCTGTTAGACCACATGTCTTCCTAGAGCAGTGCTTCCACTGCTGCTGTTAGACCACATGTCTTCCTAGAGCAGTGCTTCCACTGCTGCTGTTAGACCACATGTCTTCCTAGAGCAGTACTTCCACTGCTGCTGTTAGACCACATGTCTTCCTAGAGCAGTGCTTCCACTGCTGCTGTTAGACCACATGTCTTCCTAGAGCAGTGCTTCCACTGCTGCTGTTAGACCACATGTCTTCCTAGAGCAGTGCTTCCACTGCTGCTGTTAGACCACATGTCTTCCTAGAGCAGTGCTTCCACTGCTGCTGTTAGACCACATGTCTTCCTAGAGCAGTGCTTCCACTGCTGCTGTTAGACCACATGTCTTCCTAGAGCAGTGCTTCCACTGCTGCTGTTAGACCACATGTCTTCCTAGAGCAGTGCTTCCACTGCTGCTGTTAGACCACATGTCTTCCTAGAGCAGTGCTTCCACTGCTGCTGTTAGACCACATGTCTTCCTAGAGCAGTACTTCCACTGCTGCTGTTAGACCACATGTCTTCCTAGAGCAGTGCTTCCACTGCTGCTGTTAGACCACATGTCTTCCTAGAGCAGTGCTTCCACTGCTGCTGTTAGACCACATGTCTTCCTAGAGCAGTGCTTCCACTGCTGCTGTTAGACCACATGTCTTCCTAGAGCAGTGCTTCCACTGCTGCTGTTAGACCACATGTCTTCCTAGAGCAGTGCTTCCACTGCTGCTGTTAGACCACATGTCTTCCTAGAGCAGTGCTTCCACTGCTGCTGTTAGACCACATGTCTTCCTAGAGCAGTACTTCCACTGCTGCTGTTAGACCACATGTCTTCCTAGAGCAGTGCTTCCACTGCTGCTGTTAGACCACATGTCTTCCTAGAGCAGTGCTTCCACTGCTGCTGTTAGACCACATGTCTTCCTAGAGCAGTGCTTCCACTGCTGCTGTTAGACCACATGTCTTCCTAGAGCAGTGCTTCCACTGCTGCTGTTAGACCACATGTCTTCCTAGAGCAGTGCTTCCACTGCTGCTGTTAGACCACATGTCTTCCTAGAGCAGTGCTTCCACTGCTGCTGTTAGACCACATGTCTTCCTAGAGCAGTGCTTCCACTGCTGCTGTTAGACCACATGTCTTCCTAGAGCAGTGCTTCCACTGCTGCTGTTAGACCACATGTCTTCCTAGAGCAGTGCTTCCACTGCTGCTGTTAGACCACATGTCTTCCTAGAGCAGTGCTTCCACTGCTGCTGTTAGACCACATGTCTTCCTAGAGCAGTGCTTCCACTGCTGCTGTTAGACCACATGTCTTCCTAGAGCAGTGCTTCCACTGCTGCTGTTAGACCACATGTCTTCCTAGAGCAGTACTTCCACTGCTGCTGTTAGACCACATGTCTTCCTAGAGCAGTGCTTCCACTGCTGCTGTTAGACCACATGTCTTCCTAGAGCAGTGCTTCCACTGCTGCTGTTAGACCACATGTCTTCCTAGAGCAGTGCTTCCACTGCTGCTGTTAGACCACATGTCTTCCTAGAGCAGTGCTTCCACTGCTGCTGTTAGACCACATGTCTTCCTAGAGCAGTGCTTCCACTGCTGCTGTTAGACCACATGTCTTCCTAGAGCAGTGCTTCCACTGCTGCTGTTAGACCACATGTCTTCCTAGAGCAGTGCTTCCACTGCTGCTGTTAGACCACATGTCTTCCTAGAGCAGTGCTTCCACTGCTGCTGTTAGACCACATGTCTTCCTAGAGCAGTGCTTCCACTGCTGCTGTTAGACCACATGTCTTCCTAGAGCAGTGCTTCCACTGCTGCTGTTAGACCACATGTCTTCCTAGAGCAGTGCTTCCACTGCTGCTGTTAGACCACATGTCTTCCTAGAGCAGTGCTTCCACTGCTGCTGTTAGACCACATGTCTTCCTAGAGCAGTACTTCCACTGCTGCTGTTAGACCACATGTCTTCCTAGAGCAGTGCTTCCACTGCTGCTGTTAGACCACATGTCTTCCTAGAGCAGTGCTTCCACTGCTGCTGTTAGACCACATGTCTTCCTAGAGCAGTACTTCCACTGCTGCTGTTAGACCACATGTCTTCCTAGAGCAGTACTTCCACTGCTTGTTAGACCACATGTCTTCCTAGAGCAGTGTTACTGCTGCTGTTACCACCTGTCTTCCTAGAGCAGTGCTTCCACTGCTGCTGTTAGACCACATGTCTTCCTAGAGCAGTGCTTCCACTGCTGCTGTTAGACCACATGTCTTCCTAGAGCAGTGCTTCCACTGCTGCTGTTAGACCACATGTCTTCCTAGAGCAGTGCTTCCACTGCTGCTGTTAGACCACATGTCTTCCTAGAGCAGTGCTTCCACTGCTGCTGTTAGACCACATGTCTTCCTAGAGCAGTGCTTCCACTGCTGCTGTTAGACCACATGTCTTCCTAGAGCAGTGCTTCCACTGCTGCTGTTAGACCACATGTCTTCCTAGAGCAGTGCTTCCACTGCTGCTGTTAGACCACATGTCTTCCTAGAGCAGTGCTTCCACTGCTGCTGTTAGACCACATGTCTTCCTAGAGCAGTGCTTCCACTGCTGCTGTTAGACCACATGTCTTCCTAGAGCAGTGCTTCCACTGCTGCTGTTAGACCACATGTCTTCCTAGAGCAGTGCTTCCACTGCTGCTGTTAGACCACATGTCTTCCTAGAGCAGTGCTTCCACTGCTGCTGTTAGACCACATGTCTTCCTAGAGCAGTGCTTCCACTGCTGCTGTTAGACCACATGTCTTCCTAGAGCAGTACTTCCACTGCTGCTGTTAGACCACATGTCTTCCTAGAGCAGTGCTTCCACTGCTGCTGTTAGACCACATGTCTTCCTAGAGCAGTACTTCCACTGCTGCTGTTAGACCACATGTCTTCCTAGAGCAGTGCTTCCACTGCTGCTGTTAGACCACATGTCTTCCTAGAGCAGTGCTTCCACTGCTGCTGTTAGACCACATGTCTTCCTAGAGCAGTGCTTCCACTGCTGCTGTTAGACCACATGTCTTCCTAGAGCAGTGCTTCCACTGCTGCTGTTAGACCACATGTCTTCCTAGAGCAGTGCTTCCACTGCTGCTGTTAGACCACATGTCTTCCTAGAGCAGTGCTTCCACTGCTGCTGTTAGACCACATGTCTTCCTAGAGCAGTGCTTCCACTGCTGCTGTTAGACCACATGTCTTCCTAGAGCAGTGCTTCCACTGCTGCTGTTAGACCACATGTCTTCCTAGAGCAGTGCTTCCACTGCTGCTGTTAGACCACATGTCTTCCTAGAGCAGTGTTTCCACTGCTGCTGTTAGACCACATGTCTTCCTAGAGCAGTGCTTCCACTGCTGCTGTTAGACCACATGTCTTCCTAGAGCAGTGCTTCCACTGCTGCTGTTAGACCACATGTCTTCCTAGAGCAGTGTTTCCACTGCTGCTGTTAGACCACATGTCTTCCTAGAGCAGTACTTCCACTGCTGCTGTTAGACCACATGTCTTCCTAGAGCAGTGCTTCCACTGCTGCTGTTAGACCACATGTCTTCCTAGAGCAGTGCTTCCACTGCTGCTGTTAGACCACATGTCTTCCTAGAGCAGTGCTTCCACTGCTGCTGTTAGACCACATGTCTTCCTAGAGCAGTGCTTCCACTGCTGCTGTTAGACCACATGTCTTCCTAGAGCAGTGTTTCCACTGCTGCTGTTAGACCACATGTCTTCCTAGAGCAGTGCTTCCACTGCTGCTGTTAGACCACATGTCTTCCTAGAGCAGTGTTTCCACTGCTGCTGTTAGACCACATGTCTTCCTAGAGCAGTGCTTCCACTGCTGCTGTTAGACCACATGTCTTCCTAGAGCAGTGCTTCCACTGCTGCTGTTAGACCACATGTCTTCCTAGAGCAGTGTTTCCACTGCTGCTGTTAGACCACATGTCTTCTTGGGGCAGTGTTTCCACTTCTGGAAATATGATCACTAGAAAGTCTCAGTAGCCTACATGCTATCCCTTCAAGGGACGATGCTAGTCAAGGGCTCTGGATCCATGGAATTGGAGCTATCCTCCACTTGAATCAAACCTAAGTGCCACACATTCCCCTAGGAGCCGTATGACCCTGATGGGTTTAGCGCTTCCCCATTAATATAGTCAATATGTGTGTGACGTTCGGTTTACTGATTTTAGTAACACTTCCTGCAGGAAAAGGTCAAGAGAGGCCTGAGCTTGCTACCACCTGCAGCTCATAAGACTGCCATCCCCACGAGCCCCTTTGAGGCGGGGTAGATGGCAGACCAGAGGCCTAGCTTCTTCCTACGAGCCCCATGAGGGCGGGGAATGTGGCTAGGCCTGGGAACACTTGGTCCCAAAGATGAGGAGGTACTATACCTCCTCCCATGGGAGACTTAAGTCTCGAGACACTCCCCAGATAGGGAGCCAAGGCCGGGTCACCAATACTTGGAAAAGACCCGGGCCGGGAGAATACCGGCGAATAAAAAAAAAACTTCCTGCAGTACTAGGATGATGGTTTAAATGTCTTAGCAATGATGGCGCAGGCAAAGCTCCTTCATAATTTATATATTGGGAAAGAGATGCTTTGATGGGCAGTCTTAGGATTTTCTCTGGGACCTGGGGTCATCTTGCTTCTCTATCCTTGACTTATTCATCTAGATAAAGCAAGAAAGTCCTCATCTAGGGAGAATTGGATAGTTCTTCTCAGCAGGTAGCTTCGTTGTGGACTTCCAAGTTCTCTGCTATCTCCAATGACCTTTCGAGGTGAAACATCTGCTGTGTGATACATTTAACAGAGCTCTTGGGGGTAAGTGGAGTAATGATTTTGACTTATTAGTGTAAAAGACGTTGAATTGGAATGATTCGCCAGTACGTGTCCCGGCCCGAGTCTTTTCCAGATGGTGACCCGGCGAAAAGACCTTGTAGTGTAGCTTTAATGCATGTTGTATGGTGTGAATGTCAGTTATCTAGTGAGGAGAGCGCAGAATGAGCTTTCAGTTACAGAGCTTTGAACATAACACATTTCCTTACCTCGACGCTGCCTTCTGTTAATGACAAGAATGATTTATATACCCCTGAGGAGCTTTCCTTGGGTAATAATGCCAACGGGAGTCTGGCGACGGACCGTGATGTGAACAGGGAACAACCTGCCTCCTAGGGCACCCGCTCTCTTACTCTGTAGAAGAGAACCACACACTTTACTGACCGTGATGGGAACAGGGAATAACCTGCCTCCCAGACCACCATTTCTCTTACTCTGTGGAAGAGAACCACACACCTTACTGCTACCACAGCGCATGAACTAACAAGATTTTGCACACATATAACCCGCACATGGGAGAAAGGAGCTTACGCCGATTTTTCGCTCCGAATTGGACCATTTACAAAGTCTAAATGGTTACAAAGTGACTAAATGGTCCAAATATCGCTTATAATATAACGAGTATGAATTTTAATGTTAGTTTACTATTTAAACTTGTAGGCAAAATCAACCATGATGAATGTCTGTGTATGCATTCTGGGAGTACACTTTAATCCCTTGTTTCGAGGTTATTCTAGGCTGCTGATGAACAGGCATGTAACTTTAAACACCCTCGTGTAGTTGACAGGCTTAAAGCTTCATTAACCAACTTTGATATAACACTAAATTGTGAACTAAAATGTGAAAAAAATGTCGATAAGTGTAAATAACTTTCAGATACTGAAGGAAGAGTAATATATTACAGGAGTGGTGCTGCCAGTTCCAGGTTTCCCGGCTCGAGCAGACGAGACCAGGTACCCAGGTGTCCTCACCCATCGTCACAAGGTAACAACTGTGGCACCGTATGGCACATAACTATGACAATTAATCACGTCACATTAAAGAGATTATTGAAGCATATGATAAATTTACCTTTTTGTTTGTGCCTTTACTGGTTTCACATATGAAAATGCTATTTGCACGGAGTGGGTACGTCGTGTTATCATTGTGTATCATTACAGGTAAGTGAAGGTTCCAGCTCATCGAGGGACACACACACACACACTACTTCTCAGGTATGTAAATATTGGACACTTCAAAGGAACTTAATTTTTCAGCGGCCTTACTTAGTGTTGTTAATGCATTGTGGGTTCCTGAGCCAGAATTGCATATTAATTGACAATCACTTGTCATGGTGGGCATCAAAAACCGGTTTAATCGTCCCATGGTCGTGAAGGGCTTCACAGGTGTACATGCATAAGTTCACATGAACAAAGGCACATGCATACATACGCAGCGTACATTCGTAAATGCATGCGGACACAAATATGCAAACGTACGCAATTTTCTTTTTTATACCTTGCTGCAGTAGAATTTGATCACCAGCCGTTGCGGTAGAAGGGGCTGGGCCCCTGGTCTACGGGGATACCTTTTATGGATCGCGCTGGGCCCCTGGTCTACGGGGATACCTTTTATGGATCGCGCTGGGCCCCTGGTCTACGGGGATACCTTTTATGGATCGCGCAACGACCGAATTACATCTGGCTATCATTATTGTATTTTGAGTGGTACAGTACATCAAACATTGATGTCTACCAGACACTGACCTGTGAGAGCCAAGGTCACTCTTAACACAAGTAATTTTGCTTCACACTCCCCCTTTACTTCCACCAATAATAATAATAACAGTAACAACAACAATAACAACAACAATAATAATAATAATAATAATAATAATAATAATAATAATAATAATAATAATAATAATAATAATAATAATAATAATAATAAGAAGAAGAAGAAGAAGAAGAAGAAGAAGAAAATATTTTGTGAAGTTGAAACGATATTTTTGCGACAGTTTCCGACAGAGAGGCGTTAACAGATTGTTCAGGAACAAAAATATTTAATAAAATTGCCTTGGTTTACCCTCCTCCTCTCTGCGCGATGTGAACACCACCTGTCCCATATAACTTTGTTAACTCCCCATCCTATACTAAACTTTGTCCTGAAGTATACTTTACAATTTTACATTTTTATTTGACAACTCTCCAAGCACGGTCTTTACTAGGAAAGGCAGATAAGGAAAGTACGCATGAAATAATTTGGATCACGCTTGTCGAAGAAGTGTAATATTACTAGCATGAATGTAATTTTTTTAAAGGGGTAGATGGGTAAGCCAGCGGAAGGTCTCAGTTAGATGACCAGAAACCCCAGCTGGGAGGGCATCATATGACTAAGATCCGCGTCAGAAAACACTTGTTCTATTTCCTTACGAATCTTACATACAGTGTTACTGATGTCATTCAACACAAGTTGATGACTAAGACACATGCACAACACTACGCTCAAATATACTTCTACTCTCTAGTTTTGTATTCACCTGTCTTCAGCTAAAGAAGCCTGTTGCACAGGCGCAGCATTTCTACAGTAATGATACCCAAGTGTTCCACGTCTCTCTTACTCATCAACGAAGAGGTGTCGAGTTTGAGGTTAATTTGAGTGCAGTCATATTTAATGTACATTCCAGTACAGCCTCGTCCTTGAGAAACCCACTGTGAATTATTTTTGCATGAATGGTGTACATAGGCTAGGATAGGTTAAGTTACGAAGGAAACCATTTTACTTGTTGCATTTTTTAAACGGTCACAAAAGATCTAGAAGTCTGAATTCTCAAACAGTAGATATACGAGTGATTGAACCAAGAAGTGCCTAAACATTTCATGTGTATTTATTATTCCCAACATTAACTAGTTATTGTTTAGCATTTACACTAAAGGTTACATCCACATTAGCTAACAGCACGAAAAAACACTCTGGAAATCCGGTGGAGCCATTAATGGTGCAAGAGAAAGAGCGGTGGAAAATGCAGTTTCAATGGGGAGCCTCCATGTAAGAGATGGAACAGATGGATGGTCGAGAATGTTGCTGAGAGCATTACCCACACTGGAAGCAACACCCAGGAAAGGTCAACAGAGAGTGGAAGCTGCCGCTAGGGTCCCCAACCAGTGCTCTGAACAAATGGTAACTCACTTGTTATGTGGCGTACGCCAGCGGCTCACACCCACCTATTACCTAGTGAATGATGCCATTATTTTCCTGGAACTGAGTGGGTGAGAGAGACAGAGAGAGACCAATCACACTAATTAACACCCTACGAATATCTCAAAATTAAAATTTTTAACATCAAATTAGTTGAGGCTGATCGACTTAAAATTGTCACCTGGAGTTTACCTGGAGAGAGTTTCGGGGGTCAACGCCCCCGCGGCCCGGTCTGTGACCAGGCCTCCTGGTGGATCAGCGCCTGATCAACCAGGCTGTTGCTGCTGGCTGCACGCAAACCAACGTACGAGCCACAGCCCGGCTGATCAGGAACTGCCTTTAGGTGCTTGTCCAGTGCCAGCTTGAAGACTGCCAGGGGTCTGTTGGTAATCCCCCTTATGTGTGCTGGGAGGCAGTTGAACAGTCTCGGTCCCCTGACACTTATTGTATGGTCTCTTAACGTGCTAGTGACACCCCTGCTTTTCATTGGGGGGATGGTGCATCGTCTGCCAAGTCTTTTGCTTTCGTAGTGAGTGATTTTCGTGTGCAAGTTCGGTACTAGTCCCTCTAGGATTTTCCAGGTGTATATAATCATGTATCTCTCCCTCCTGCGTTCCAGGGAATACAGGTTTAGAAACCTCAAGCGCTCCCAGTAATTGAGGTGTTTTATCTCCGTTATGCGCGCCGTGAAAGTTCTCTGTACATTTTCTAGGTCGGCAATTTCACCTGCCTTGAAAGGTGCTGTTAGAGTGCAGCAATATTCCAGCCTAGATAGAACAAGTGACCTGAAGAGCGCATAATTTCCTAAATAACATTTTACTCACGTTGAGTTATTTAAGAAGCAAAAGAGACTTTGATAACAAACAAAACATTAATGCTCTATCGACAGTCATGTGTCAGCGAAATAATATCATTTGTAAAGACATTCACGCTGGTGTACGATGCGTTGCATTAAGCCCGACGTTGTATACCCTGTGCTGTGAATGTTAAGTACGACCTCTAGTCTGTGCCAACTGGAAGCTATCTGCTGCTCCTTCACTCTTCCTAACAAAGTATTTGTCACAGCTGTTATACACCCACAAGTATTTTAATTAGATACAGTATGAGGTTTATGGCATTTCAATGAAGTACCACAACTGCGTATTGTGTCTTGTTATCGTCGAAACGTAGCTACGATGATGGTGGTTCCTCCTCATCACAGGTACAGTTGGGTTCACAATTGAAAATACAACGACATTCAACAAGCGAAGATTATTATTATTATTAATTATCACATTATCACCACTGTTATTTTTATTTTGTTTTCCTTTAAGCAGATCTTGATTTGCTTACAGCTAAGAACCTTGCATTTTCCCGCTGGTTTCTATTATTTTGTCCTGGTTAAGAATCTTGAACGGTTCTACGAAAGCTTTGTCATCAAATTTCCCATTTTTGAAAGGTATTTCGATTTTGAATTTTCTTAAGAGTTTGAGCTAATTCATTGAATGTTCTAACTTCTGATGAAGGTCTCGCATCGGCTTTCTGCTTGCCACTGCTTTATATATATATATATATATATATATATATATATATATATATATATATATATATATATATATATATATATATATATATATATATATATATATATATGTATGTATGTATGTATGTATATATATATATAAACTTTCCAGTAGGAGGATATAACGCACTTGGAAACAAAAAAAACAGGTAAAAATTTTTTATATTTCAATTTGCAAGTGAGATCATCTTCAGCAGATGCAGTAGACTGGGAAAGTAACATTGTAGATGGAAGTTTCCTTAAGATCTGTGGTAGCATTTCATCTTTGTACTGGAAAAAAACATTGTTGCTGGGGTATGGAGGTTGGTTTGTGTTGTGGTAGAGTGTACATTACACCTCAGGGTATTAACCAGATCTCTGGCTGCAGGTCGAGGACTTTCCCAAACATCTGCCTCTTTCAGAGTCTAATTTAAACTTTTTTTTTGGCCGGGATGTGTTTTCAAAGGGAATTTATTAATGACTTCAGATTTCCAGTAAATTTTCGAAATTTTGTGTTATGGTTTCAAGCTGATAAAATCTGCCTCTTTGTTTGTTTTTTTCCCCCCGTTTGTAAGAGTCATTATAATTAAGAATTAATTTTGACCCTTCTAGATTTATAGGTTTAATCATATTAGAATATTACTGATTTCGCTTGGTCGTCTCTGTATGATTATTTATATTCTGTTATTTTTGTTTACCTGGAGAGTATTCCGGGGATCAACGCCCCCGCGACCCGGTCCACGACCAGACCTCCCGGTGGATCAGGGCCTGATCAACCAGGCTGTTACTGCTGTTTAGATTTCTGCCAGTCTCACCAACTGTTACTGCGAGGGATTTGATACGCTTCGGATATCTCCAATTTACTGCTTTCTTATAAATATTAGATCAGTATCTTCCTGATGTGTTGGAGGTTGAAGGTTCACTCAGTAATGTGTTGGAGGTTGAAGGTTCACTCAGTAATGTGTTGGAGGTTGAAGGTTCACTCAGTAATGTGTTGGAGGTTGAAGGTTCACTCAGTAATGTGTTGGAGGTTGAAGGTTCACTCATTAATGTGTTGGAAGTTGAAGGTTCACTCAGTAATGTGTTGGAAGTTGAAGGTTCACTCATTAATGTGTTGGAAGTTGAAGGTTCACTCAGTAATGTGTTGGAAGTTGAAGGTTCACTCAGTAATGTGTTGGAAGTTGAAGGTTCACTCAGTAATGTGTTGGAAGTTGAAGGTTCACTCAGTAATGTGTTGGAAGTTGAAGGTTCACTCAGTAATGTGTTGGAAGTTGAAGGTTCACTCAGTAATGTGTTGGAGGTTGAAGGTTCACTCAGTAATGTGTTGGAAGTTGAAGGTTCACTCAGTAATGTGTTGGAAGTTGAAGGTTCACTCAGTAATGTGTTGGAAGTTGAAGGTTCACTCAGTAATGTGTTGGAAGTTGAAGGTTCACTCAGTAATGTATTTGCTATCATTTAAGATGCCTTGATGCAGCGGTAATTAATTTAATTGTGTTGACTTGTGTTGCTGTTCACTTTGCAGTAATTTTTGTTTTTAATTTTCAAAGTCGTATGATAGAAAGTAAAAATACGGGGACCTTATAGGTCCGTCTCAGATACAACCTACCCAGCATTCTCCACCTGACTCTCCACTCTATAAATATTCATGTTAACTCTTCACCCAGGTAGATGTGTTTGTGACTTGATGAAGCTCACTGTGTGGGCGAAACGTTGTCAAATAGGAATCGCAGTTTACTGCAGTTGCTTTTATTTTTTCCACCATAAACTCCTCCCAATCCTGATACCTCCCTTTCTCTTCCAGTCTCCTTTCCCTTCCTCTCTCTCTTCCTCAGTCAGCCTCTCCCTCTTCCCTCTCTGCCCATCTATATTTCCTTCTTCGGCTATTCTTCTCTGTCACCATCCCCACTTTCACTCTTAAATTTCTCCACACGCCAGCAGCAACGCAAAAATGCATTCCAAAAGGCTCAGTGAGAGAATAACATCCGCCTTGCAATATACACCTGACACACTCACAATGTTGGTCCATACCTGACACACTCAGCGTTGGTCCACGCCTGACACAGTATCGGTCCACACCTGACACACTCAGTGTTGGTTCACACCCGACACACAGTGTTGGTCCACACCTGACACACTCACAGTGTTGGTCCACAACCTGACACACTCACAGTCTTGGTCCACAACCTGACACAGTGTTGGTCCACACCTGACACACACTTAGTGTTGGTCCACACCTGACACACTCAAAGTGTTGGTCCACACCTGACACACTTTCAGTGTTGGTTCACACCTGACACTCACAGTGTTGGTTCACAACCTGACACACTCACAGTCTTGGTCCACAACCTGACACAGTGTTGGTCCACACCTGACACACTCAGTGTTGGTCCACACCTGACACACTCAAAGTGTTGGTCCACACCTGACACACTTTCAGTGTTGGTTCACACCTGACACTCACAGTGTTGGTTCACAATCTGACACACTCACAGTGTTGGTCCACACCTGACACTCACAGTGTTGGTCCATACCTGACACACTCACAGTGTTGGTCCACACCTGACACTGACAGTGTTGGTCCACACCTGACACACTCACAGTGTTGGTCCACACCTGACACACTCACAGTGTTGGTCCATACCTGACACACAGTGTTGGTCCACACCTGACACACTCAGTGCTGGTCCACACCTGACACACAGTGTTGGTCCATACCTGACACACTCACAGTGTTGGCCCACACCTGACACACTGTTGGTCCACATCAATAAATAACAAAAAGGCACAATACCGTGACTGGAACGATACACAAATAACCCGTCGTCGTAAGCTTCTCTCTTTTATGTGCGGGTTATTTGTGTATGGTCCACATCCTCTGCCACGAGTGTCCTCGCAACATGAAACAAGTCTAGTTCGCTGGGCTCATGTTTGTAGGATCGATGGTGGAGTGGATAGAGTGACACGTTGTGTTGTCTCTTGAGGCGGAACAATGTGTCGTGGGGTCGAATCCTGGCCTGCCGCACTTTGGTAAATGATTCAATACCACTTGTCTCGTGGTTTCATTGATATATATATATATATATATATATATATATATATATATATATATATATATATATATATATATATATATATAAGAGAGAGAGAGAGAGAGAGAGTAAAATGAGTTAATAAAATGCTCTGTGGTCGTTAGTCCTGAGCAAATTAATTTTAATATTCTTTACTACCTTGGTAAACTCACTGAATTTTCAGTGTTATATCATCTGTTTCTTATGACTTTACAAAAATGAAATGGATTTTTATTAAGTTAAGATTAATTACATGATAGCTAGGAAAACTTTCTCTGTCTGTATCTCTCTCTCTCTCTCTCTCTCTCTCTCTCTCTCTCTCTCTCTCTCTCTCTCTCTCTCTCTCTCTCTCTCTCTCTCTCTCTCTCTCTCTCTCTCTCTCTCTCTCTCTCTCTCGTTCTCTTTCCCTTCCTTGCAAGGACTCTCGCTCCTCACATTCTTTCACTTCTCACCTTCTCTTACTGTTTCCTGTTTCACCACCTGAAGGGAATTGGACCAGCTGATGAACCATCTGTTGTGCCATCTGGAAGTACTATCAGAGGCGGCTTATGTATACTGGTGTGGTGACTATGATTGGTCATCTGATAGTCGAAGACTGTCAGGTCTGCTGTATATCCTAGTGTGGTGATTATGATTGGTCATCTGATGGTGAAACACGATCATAGGTCTGCTATGTATCCTGGTGTGGTGACTTATGTCGTAGCAACATTCTCATTCTCTGGAATGCGGACAGAAACGCACTCAGATCATCAAGAAACACTCGCGGGGGCGTTGATCTCCGGGATACCTCCCAGGTAGACTCCTGGTAACATTTCAGTGGAATCTTTCAGACTGAATTATTTTTAGTAAAGGGAATTAAAGCTGCCTTGCAATTCCACTGATCAAACTTGATTACCCCCTATGTCCACTGCGTTGTTTGACCCATAAAGGTTTAGTGCTTTAGCGCCCACACAAGGCTCCTCGCAGTCGCTGCTGCCCACACATGAATCTGTCTTCTGTAATACAGCTATTTTTAATTCTTTCACTTGCTCCTCTCTTAACTTCACTTCTCCACTTCCATCCTGCCTCCTCTACTTTCATCCTCCCTTCCTTCTATTCTCCCCCCTCTCCTGCCATCCTCCCTCCTCTCCATCTCTCCTCCCCTTCCATCCTCCCTCTTTCTCATCTTTATTTTAGAGTGTGCTGGAGTGAGGAACCTGGCCCCGGACTGACAACTTAAAAGGTGTTCTGAGACGTGCGTCAATGGGCCCTCAGGAGGAAGCTATCGCCAGCGCCAGAAGCTTGCATCTTAATTGAAATCTTACCCCCACCCCTCCCCAACACACTCCCCAACCCCAACACACCCCATCCCCTCTTCAAGACACTCTCCAACCCCAAACACACCCCATCCTCTCTTCAAGACATTCTCCAACCCCAAACACACCATATTCCCTCTTGAACACACTCCCCAACCCCAACACGCCCCATCCCCTCTATAAGACATTCTCCAACCCCAAACATACCCCATTCCCTCTTGAACACATTCTCTAACCCCAACACACCCCATCCCCTCTTCAAGACACTCCCCAACCCCCAACACACCCCGTCCCCTCTTCAACACATTCTCTAACCCCAACACACCCCGTCCCCTCTTCAACACATTCTCTAACCCCAGCACACCCCGTCCCCTCTTCAACACATTCTCTAACCCCAACACACCCCGTCCCCTCTTCAACACATTCTCTAACCCCAGCACACCCCGTCCCCTCTTCAACACATTCTCTAACCCCAACACACCCCCTCCCCTCTTCAACACACGCCCCAACCCCCAACACACCCCGTCCCCTCTTCAACACATTCTCTAACCCCAACACACCCCGTCCCTTCTTCAACACCCCCCTCAACCCCCACACACCCCGTCCCTTCTTCAACACACTCCCCAACCCCTCACACACCCCGTCCCCTCTCCTACACTCCCAGCTACACTTCCAAAATGTGTAATTCCCACATTGTCTGGATGTTCATAGTTCACTTTAATACCTGAAGAATGAGACACTTGTGCAACATTTGGGAATCTTTATTGAGGAAACGTTTCGCCAGCCAGTGGCTTCTTCAGTCTAATATAGAGAAGAATGTGGAAGATGGGGTAATCAGTCCCTCAGCCTAGAGTCTATGTGTTTAGCTTATCAAGACTGATATACTGAACACATGGACTCCAGGCTGAGGGACTGATTACCTCATTCTCCTCATTTTCCATCATTCTTCTCTGTATTGGACTGAAGAAGCCACCGGCTGGTGAAACGTTCCCTCAATAAGGATTCACAAGTGTCTCATTCTTCAAGTTGTGGGTTTTCAAAACCATTTACATCACATTTGAATCCCTACTTTAGGGATTAAAGTGTTCTTGTCTGGTGGTGAAAAAAGTTACGTGTAGCCTTAATGATCATTGAGTAGTCGATAACTCACACATTGAGGTCCGTGGTTCGATCCCCGGTACGGGTGAAAACATTCGGGCGTGTTTCCTTAAGACACCTACTGTCCCTCTTCACCTAGCAATAAAGCAGGTACCTGGGTGTTAGTCGATTGGCGTGGGTCGCATCCTGGGGACAAAATTTACCTTATTTGACCGAAATGCTTCGCATAACAAGGTCTGTATACACTGTACAAGTTTCGTAAACATTGTATAAGTTTCGTGAAACACTCTACAAGGCCTGTAAACACTGTAAAAGTTTCGTAAA